>NW_024499796.1:7152883-7161699 GCF_017590055.1 Onychostruthus taczanowskii
CCCCCAAAAAAAAAAAAAAAAAAAAAAAAAAAAAAAAAAAAAAAAAAAAGCTGGAATGCCCAATGAGAGGGGAGAACAGGATGATCAAGAGTGAAACGATTTCTAGGAAAAAAAAGGATAAACAGATCAAGGTTCTTTGTCTGGGAAAAAGGTGACTGAAGGGCAAATACAAAAGGCTTAGAAAATCATGACCAGGGAATGTCTGTAACTGTTCTCAAGAGAAGAAATGCACCTTGAAAAAAAATTATGAAGCATTTTGACATGACACCCAGTGAAATGAGAAACTCATTTCCACGTGATTTGGCGACCCAAAGGTTCAAAAAGAGATTATAAACTCAAGGAAAAGGGGTGATTAGAAGATTTCCAGAGAATCCTCTGGCTCAGGGAATCCTTAAATTTCTGACTGCCTCAAGCTGGCCCAGCAGAGGAAGGATCAGGAACCAGCTGAAGGTGACAACCAGAGACTCAGAGCATTGCCCTGCTGCTGCTGAATCTCATTTTAACTCCAAGTTTGAGAGAGAGCAAAAAGGATAAAAAAATACCTTGGTGGCTATTACACTGAGTTTTCAGTAGAACCACCCGTGACTATTTAATACATTAATTTTTGTTGCTTAAGCACTAATTAAAACAGCTAAAACTCATTTGGGTGAGGAACTGAAGGCAGTCCTTTGTGTGAGTGGCTCAGCCAGCCTGTGGCTGTGGATTCTTGCTCAGGTGGGCACTGAGTGTTAATGGCACTAAATGGTTAATCTTTTAGTCCCAGTTGAGAGCCCATTAACAGATCCAGCTCCTTATTTGCCCTGAAGGCTGCCCCAGTTCAATGCCAGCAGGATCCTGTCCACTTAGGCAGGAGCTGCTTCACAGGGGGAGCTCAGAGCAGCTCCCTCCTCTCTGGGCTCTTTGGGAGACAGAGTTTGCAGCTTTTCCTGTGCCAGTCCACGAGCAAACCCTCATTCTGCTGCAGATTCTAATTTAAAGAAACCCCCTACTTCTTCAGTGAAAACTGAATTATTTTCCTTTTTGTTCCACAGCAATTCTTTGGATGTGGTAGCTGACGCTGTATCAGGGTTAGGTTTTTTTATTATTACATTTTAACAAACTTTATAGCCCATTTTGTTTGTTTTCAAATAACTTTATTTTCCTTCTTTTCTACCATCAATTACTAGGTTTGTTTTGCTTTCTGTAAGATGGAGGAGTCAGGAGACTGATCCTGCTCAATGCTGTATAATTTAGTATTATGTGTGCTGGCTTTATGAGGTGGGAGTCAGATAAAACATAGTATTTGAACACTAACCATTTATTAGCTCTAAGGAATAGATTTGTGACTTGACAAGCAGACAATAACTCTGTGTTCTGATCAGCCAAAGAGGTCTACTCTGAGTTCAAAAAGCAGAGTAACATTCTCTTTCACAAATAATTTTGTTTACTGATGTGACTAGATTTTAATAATAAACTTGATATATATGTAAATTTATTTTAATCTAATTTCATCAACAGAGCCCTCCTAAAAATGAGACTTTGTAGATTGTTCTGTGTCTGATTTATAGATTTCTACATCCTATTCCCAGATTGATTTCAAGGCTATAATTCTATCAGGTTTTCCTCCTGATGTCAGAAACACCACCTCTGCAGATAGTGTTTTATAACTAGCATCACAACTGAAACTGAATTACTGCCCTGCTATCCTGTGCTGCAATGTGTCCTTTTGTTTATAATCACCCCCTCTCCCTCACATCCCTGCCACTTCAGCTTCATGGAAAACATCAGCTCTGAGATCAATCAGGGAGCTCGATGCCTATTTCTGTCCCTCACTTCAAGCCCTGTATAAAACAGGGACCAAATTCCAAACTCAGATGTGAATGTGCAGAGCTCTTTAAAGTGAAGGGAGGCTGAGCAAATGGATCAGTACTGAATTTCCAGCCATCCAATTCTATAATGAGTTGCTTCTCCTCCCTTGATGAGGTCTCAATGCTGGGAAGGAGCACATGGGGCACACTCCAGTATTCCCACTGATCTCAGGGACTCTCAGTGCTCAGGGATTCTGCCCCTTCCTTCTAAATGCACAAGAAGAATAATCTGTGGGAAATTATGTTTCACTGAGTCCAGCACAACTTTTGAGGCTCTTTCTCCATTTTTTTTTCATGCAATGGATTCTTGTTTAAGATGCACAAAGTCTCACTTTGGATAAATAAAGTTACTGCTGTTTTCACACACTTCCCTTTTCACACCTTGATGGATGCAGAGCTCCCTCCCTCTGTACTCCCCTCTGTTCTCCCATTACTCAACCTCAATCTTTTCCATCCTTCTCCTACCCCTGTTCAGGAGGGAATCCAGGGCAATCACCCAGGAAGAGTAACTCTGCCAAAATTAAACACTGATGTGGGTAATGCACCTCTCCTACCACTACTTTTCAGATAAGAACGTCTTCCTTGGAAGCAGAAAGATTACAAATTTCCAATTTTTGCCTTTGGAACGGCCACTGGGCCAGCCAGTGGGATGGGCAGAGCCAGGAAGGCCTGGGAAGGGGATGGAAAAGCCTCTCAGCTTTGATGAGTGCACCAGCACTTTAAATCCTCACCACCTTTGGACCAGCTGTGACAAGTAACTCTATTTTATTTGCTTGGCACTCGTAACAGTTCTCTTTGGATGCTGATGTCTCTCATATTACATTTCTGAACAATTCATTATAGCTCAAATAAAATGTAATTCTCACGTTGTTTTTAATTATTTCACAAAACCCAAAAGTCTCATAATGAGCTCCTTGCAATACCAATATATTTCCATGGTATTATGTCAATGCTGAAGAAAGAAGTTGTAGATCCCCCCTCCTGCTGCAAATAAAATACATCTTCTCATATAATCCAAACTTTAATCCATTTCTTATGGTTTGGCTTTAGAGGGAACTCAAACAAATAACCAGAACAACAAACCTCTTCTCTCTCCCACAGTTTGGCCATCTGGAGCATTTGTCAGGCCAGGGCTCTATTTCCTCCCCTCCAGGAGCAGCACCCCTTCCCTCGCTAAGGAAACAAAAACTAAGATGCAGTAGCACAAACCACGTCAGTAAAGACCTGTATCTTTCCACCAACAAACCTTTCACATCCACAATGGTGTGATTTCTCCCTCACCTGTTGGGATTAATCTGTGCTTTGTGCAGCTGCTCCCCCTGCTTCACGTCCCTGGGGAAGCCAGAGAGCACCCAGCCATTGCTCAGGCAGTCGAGGGCGCTCAGGCGTTCTGTCAGCAGCTTCAGGACAAGGTTGTCTGGCACTGCAAGGGAGGAAAAAGGTGACATTTATTCTGTGTGCTGAGTCTGCAGGGAAGGGAGATGCTCACAAGCCCTTCTGGAACCAAACCAAACAGTTAATCCCATTTTGGGCTGACTGGCATTGGGCATTGTTGGGTTCTGCATATTTATAGTCATGGAACGCCCAAACTCACAAAGGATTTGGTAAAACCTGGTGCCCACATAATTTTGTAATGTCCTTTTCCCTCTCACCCACTCTGGATTGGTGTCACAGTGACGTGTGTGACACAATCTTATCAAAATGCAGAAACAATGACCCGAGGTGTGGAAAAGAAATCCTGAGACAAGAAAGGAATTTCTGAGCTTTCTGGATTGAACCCAGCAGGTGATAATGGTTCTGCCACAACAGTCCACATGTGCTACTGCTCCAATTTACCCAAAGGCTTGAAGATCTTACAACTGAAAAGAATTTTCAAACTTAATTTCAACAACCTTTACTACTACATTGGTGAACCACTAATTTTAGAGCTAAAAGCTCTTTTTCCTCTATTATTATTTTTCTTCAGGGCAAGAGAGAACATCAGCAAGATACTGACTGGGATTTCAACTACTATGGAGCTTTTAAAATTCTGTTTAGTGGGACACTGTGGTAAGGAAGTATCCTGCACATTTTCACTAGAGTCTTTATAAAGAAAAATACTTCAATTAAGATACTTAAACTTTGGGGTTTTTTTTTCCTTTTTTTGGGCAGAAGGGGTGTGCTCAGAATTAAATTATTAAGTTCAACAGCCAGTGGGATATATAAAAATAGAAAATCTATAGAATCTATAAACTATAAAATCTATAGAATAACTATAGATTTTCCAATGACTGTTGTAATGTCTTGGGCTCAGTGTCAAATAATCCCAATGAAAGGACAGCAAAATCACCAGGAGCTGCTTCCCAAAGCAGCAGCCAAACCAATTCCCAAGCAGCAAGGAGAGCCCCTTCCCTTTATCTGTCTGATACACCAGTGCCTCCACTGAAAACAAGAGAGAAATTGCTACATAAATCCCCTTCATGGCAGGTTGATGTTTTGATGCTCACCCTGCCATCACATCTGCATACAAAAATACAACAACAAGTGCTTGTAGGAGAGTGTATGTGTCAGATTTCTAGCACTGCACTTCTCTTCAGGACAAGCTGACAGCAATCTGCCTGGATTTTAACAGAGTGAATTATTAGCAGTGCACAGTTCCACCCCAGGAACAAGCAGGTTTTAAACTGCAATAATAGAATCTGTTTGCTCCAGGAATTTAACATTGTGCCTCTATCGTGAAATTCATGGCTTCTCCTTTAAATAATCAAATTACTGAGTTTACAGAACTGCACTCAGGATTCAATGTACCAGCAAAAAGAGAGGAAAACCGCAGGGAATTAATTAGGAAACAGATTAGTGTATTAATTGAGGATATCCACTTCACATTATAAAAGAACAAGTTAAAGAGAGTAATATTCTCCATCTGCTGAAAGGAGAAAAAAAAAAGGAATGGAATAAACCCACACACTTGACAAAGAGCAAAATGACAATGCAAAAACTGGGTATTCTGTTAAAAATGGGATTCATAAAATTAACTGCAACAACAGCACGGCAGCAGGAAGGAATTTTATCAGATGGAAGCTTCTTCCCTATCCAAGACTGAGCTGCAGGCAGGCATGGCAGGGAGAGCAGGAGAATTTCAGTGCTTTTTCCAGGGCAGTTGTCTCCCCACCCTCCAGCTTACAAGAATACATACAAACCCAACACATCCTAGCAGGAATAAAGAAAAACAAACAAATCCCAAATTTCTCTTTCCCAAAAATGCATTCCATACAAAGAGCAGTGGAATTTTCCCCTAGTCCAGAATTTCTGGCTGCAGCACTAAACTTTCTTCATGTGTGTTATTTTATGACAATTCCTACTGGAATCATTGACATGGATTTACAGAGATGCTAACTGACACGATTTTATTTTTTAATTTCAGAATGCTGAAAACATTTTTTTGCACGAATTGGAATAAAACACATAACCCATGAGTAAAACTGCAGTAGGATTCTGGCAGAGTTGACATCCCTGTCAGCCCAACAGGGATCAGGGCAGAGGCTGGAAGGCCCAGGAATGGCACAGAAAGATGGATCTCCTGTGCTGCTGATCCTGGGAGATTCCCCAGCTCCAGATTGCTTCCATCCTTCACATGGGAAGGAGAAACACTGCAGCACAGGAGGAAATGAAACAGCAATTGTGATGGGAACCTGGGGCATCCCCTGGGTCTGAGCACTTCCCACAGGTCTTCTGTGACCCCTGATGACCAAAATCCTCCACTGTGTCACTATTTTGGAACAAAACTCAAGCAATCACACGAGGAGGGGGAAAACCTGAGATGCAGAGACCATGAATTAATAGTTTATCTAACGACATGCCAGGTTTGGGGTGCTCTGAGGGATGCTGGGGACACCTGACACATCTCTCCCTTCAGCCAGGAGTGACTGCAAGACATCAGCAGCACCATGTACACATATACATCACTGAATAATATAGATGCTTACATATTTTCTGTGCCTCCCTCTAAAGCTTGATGGTGAGAAATAAAACATAAACAAGTCAGACAGCAAGCTCTGCTCTCCTCTTGATTAGCAAACATACCTATCACTTCAACACAATGGGGGAACAGAGCTTGTTGGCTGCTTGGTGGCATTACAAAGTACATCAGCTGCCCTTGAACAGGAACAGTCACACTTAAAACAGCTGCATTAAAACTGTAAAACATCTTCCACAGACCAGAGGGAAGGGAAAAAAAAAAAAAAAGAGAGAGAAAAAAAATCAGTATTATTCTTATTTTGTAGTACAGACAGAGTAGGTAATGAAGAACTCTGCAGTACAGAATTCCTTTTCACTCATGTGGAACTGTCTCTGGAATGTAAGGCAAATTAATAACCTGTAATTGGAGGGGCACACAGCCTGGGAGGAACTAGCCAGAGGTCTCCTGGTCTTAAGCACATGACCCAATGGGCATATAACAAAGTAAAATATAGAGATTTCCTGATGAGACAGTCAATCTGCATGTTTTAAGGAGATTATGAAGCACAAGAGCTTTGAATAATCAATTCCTTTTCAACATAAGCTTGTGTGAATTTCCAACTCTGAAAGTTGGGGGAATGAGACTCAGGAGAGATTTTACTTTATCATTAGAGAAGTCCAAAGCTAAGTTTCTTGTAAAAATTACAATGTGCTGCTGCAAAGAGATATCCAGACTAGGTAAGGTGGGAGCACATCTCTATTAGGGAGAGAAATCGAGGCACAGGAGTAGAATTCAGCCCTCAGAAGCAAAGCTGCAGAGCCACTGAGCTGCAGTGACTCCTGAGAGCACCAGGCACAGCTGAGGACAAAAAAACCCACACAAACCCCAGGCATGGAAGAGCAGCAGAACGAGGCCACAACCAGCTCCAGATGGAAATGCAATTTATCTGTGCCTACACCAACCCCACAGACCATATTTCCTTTATCTCCCAGACTGTTTCACCACGTTAATGATCAAGAATACACCCCTGAATTGGCAGTTGTGGATCTGAGAAGTGATTTAATCATTTCAGGGGTTTGATCAGGCAGGGGACAAGGTTTAAAGTGCTGCTGCTCGTGCTGGAGCTGCTGCCTGGACACCCAGAGATTTTCCATCTCCAGGGCTGTAAATCAGCACCTTCCAGCAGAGCATTTAAAAATTAAATTTACTTCTCAGAGCTTCAAAGGTTTTCACAGGTATCAGGTGCTTCTGATGAGAAGCACGTCCTCCTGAAGCTCACAGGAGTGTGGCCTATTAGCTCTTCCCCAATCCGTGGATCTGCAGGACTAACAGAAACCCGGATCAGGCAATCAGTTACAAAATCAGGCAATCAGTTATAAAATCACACCATCTGCACCAGACAAAAGTAATAGAACATTAAAGGCACAGTCTGAAAGGGGAAAAACACCATTTGAGAGATTACAGGGCACTATTCTCCAGTAACTTCAATGCTGTCAGTGCTCTGAGCTATACAATTATCATATTTAAATTGATACCTCCTCCGTGTATTTCCCTTTAAAACTGACTTTTGAAAGGTATCAGCTCACTTCTCCAAACCTATAAAACCTCGATTCTAAGTACAGCATAAATGCATTTACAGATCCAAATTCTGTCAGCTTTGTGCTCTAAAAGGTCCTTTTGACAATAATGTCCACCTATGCTTTATCCCACTTATTGAGATTATTTTTTAGCAAGGTCTGAAGACTTTCACAGCTAATTTAGATGCCTGAGGCTTGATCCCAGTAGTTGACAGCTAACATCTTGTCCTGAGTACAAGCTAGTGCCAAACACTACTTTCCTGAATTGTCCACAAAACCCCAAATTTAGCAAAGTGTGAGATTTCCTTATTTTATTGCTCTAGAAACTCCGGATGATTCACAATGAGTAAATGCCCTTTTCTACTCTGTTTTCTTGCCCACATAAAGGCGCTCAGAGATGGTATCGATTGAGATGGTATAAATTGGTTTTTAATGTGTTTGAGAATGATTTTGCAGTGATTTACCACGGTGTGGGCTGATGGATAATTTCGGCTATTCCTCCGAGCCGCGGGTGGGTGAGGACAGGCAGGGCTGAGTCAATAACCCCAAAAAATAACCCCAAACACCGGGCCGAGCAGCGGCACCGGGAGAGAACACCGGGCTTGGCCTGGCTGCAGTCAGGAGAGGGGATCGGCTCCCCCGGGCATTCTCCGGGGGGAATTCTCGGGAGGCTCCGACCCCACGCACCCCGAGGGTCCTGGGGAATCCAGGGGGGCTCCGGCCCCCACACCCCGCGGGGTCCCGGAGGCTCCCGGGGGTCTCCAATCCCGCGGTCCGGCAGGATCCCGGGATGGTCCCGGAATGATCCCGGGCTGGTCCCGGCTGTCCCCGGTGGTCCCGGCTGTCCCGGGCTGATCCCTGGCTGTCCCGGGCTGATCCCAGACTGTCCCTGACTGATCCCCGCGGTCCCGCAGGATCCCGGGATGATCCCGGGCTGGTCCCGGCTGTCCCGGGCTGCTCCCTGGCTGTCCCGGGATGGTCCTGGCTGTCCCTGGCTGTCCCGGGCTGGTCCCGGTTGTCCCGGGATGGTAACTGGCTGTCCCGGGCTGCTCCCTGGCTGTCCCGGGCTGGTCCCGGCTGTCCCGGGATGGTAACTGGCTGTCCCGGGCTGCTCCCTGGCTGTCCCGGGCTGGTCCCGGCTGTCCCGGGATGGTAACATCCCAGACTGTCCCTGACTGATCCCTGGCTGATCCCGGCTGTCCCGGGATGGTAACTGGCTGTCCCGGCTGTCCCGGGCTGCTCCCTGGCTGGTCCCGGGCTGATCCCTGGCTGGTCCCTGACTGATCCCGGACTGTCCCTGGCTGTCCCGGGCTGGTCCCGGGCTGGTCCCGGCTGTCCCGGGATGGTAACTGGCTAAGGGAGATTGTTCCCGGCTGATCCCTTGCTGTCCCGGCTGTCCCTGGCTGCTCCCCGGCTGTCCCGGGCTGGGCCCCGGTGTTCCCGGGGGGGGACTGG
>NW_024499796.1:7161795-7196283 GCF_017590055.1 Onychostruthus taczanowskii
TGGCCCCGGACTGTTCCGGGCTGTCCCGGGCTGTCCCTGGCTGCTCCCGGCTGTCCCGGGCTGTCCCGGGCTTATCCCTGGCTGCTCCCGGACTCTCCCGGGCTGTCCCGGGCTGTCCCGGACTGCCCCTGGCTGTCCCTGGCTGCTCCCGGGCTGATCCCGGCTGTCCCTGGCTGCTCCCGGACTGTTCCGGGCTGTCCCGGGCTGTCCCTGGCTGCTCCCGGCTGTCCCGGGCTGTCCCGGGCTTATCCCTGGCTGCTCCCGGACTGTCCCGGCTGTCCCGGACTGTCCCTGGCTGCTCCCGGCTGTCCCTGACTGCTCCCGGACTGTCCCGGGCTGTCCCGGGCTGTCCCGGGCTGTCCCTGGCTGCTCCCGGACTGTCCCGGGCTGTCCCGGGCTGATCCCGGGCTGTCCCGGGCTGTCCCCGGCTGTCCCGGGCTGTCCCTGGCTGTCCCGGGCTGTCCCGGGCTGTCCCGGGCTGATCCCTGGCTGCTCCCGGACTGTCCCGGGCTGTCCCGGACTGTCCCGGGCTGTCCCGGGCTGTCCCAGGCTGTCCCTGGCTGTCCCGGCTGTCCCGGGCTGTCCCGGGCTGATCCCTGGCTGCTCCCGGGCTGTCCCGGACTGTCCCGGGCTGTCCCGGGCTGTCCCAGGCTGTCCCTGGCTGTCCCGGCTGTCCCGGGCTGTCCCGGGCTGATCCCTGGCTGCTCCCGGGCTGTCCCGGACTGTCCCGGGCTGTCCCTGGCTGCTCCCGGCTGTCCCTGGCTGCTCCCGGGCTGTCCCGGGCTGTCCCTGGCTGCTCCCGGCTGTCCCTGGCTGCTCCCGGCTGTCCCGGGCTGTCCCGGGCTCTCGGCCCCGCACGGCCCGGCCCGTTGGCTGTTCTCTGTCGCCACCCCGCGGTCACGGCGGGCAGCGCAGCCGGTCCCGCCCGGGGGCAGCAGCGGCCGCGGCGCCGCCGAAACGCCGGCAAAAAAATCGGAATTCGGGAAAAACGCGCCCGCTCCGGACGCTGCTGAGGCCTCCTGAAGCCAGGCAGCACCGAAAGCATCTCCGGTTCTACCGGCTTTGCGGAAGGGACGGCAAACCCCGGCAGCGCGGTGATCGGCACGGGGACCATTCCTACAGAAATCCCGTCTCCACTCGCTCGTTTGCACTGCTGAGAAGGGCTTCTGCAAGAATCGGAGCCATTCTTTTAACACAGTAAAACAAATAATGAGATAAAATATTTAATTTCCGCCTCTGACATGTTTTTGCTTGTTAGCATACATTAGAACCAGTCTTTCCTTGATTTTATTTTTGGTTTTTTAGGGTTTTGGTCATTTAAAATAGGAATGAGCTGTATTAAAGTGGAAATGAACTATTTCTAAAGCAGGTACAATCCCAAATTATCGATCATATATAATCATAAATGGGCATTTGTATTTATTTTTACTCCTTTTGTTTCTACAGAGACACTACAGTTGGACAGAGAACAGCTACACTTCAAACCCATTGGACTCCTCATTGCCATTATCAAACAAGTTCCTATTTCCTACTTATTTCTAAAAGCTCAGCTCTGCTGAAGAACACAGTGCAGAATCTGACCTACAAACCCTTCTTGACAGTGATAATATTTTGAAAAAGGAAATAAATTGGTCTGATAAACACGGTGAAAAATTGTGGCTCTTTTTACACCAAATTCTGCTCGTGCTCCAGACCCCCAGGAGTGGGATGGATCCTGCCCTGTGCTGTGTCTCCCCTTCTCCTGACACCTCCCAGCCACATTTAAAAATATAAAAGGATGCACAAAAGCTGTTTCATGTTTTCCTTGTCAGGCTGTTCCGTGCAGCAGCCTGGTTCTGTTTGTATTACACCCCGTGAAACAGAGCCAAGCCCAGAAATTTATGTTAAACTCCAAAAAAATGGGGATGCTTTCAACTTGCAATGTGCTTTTCCTTCTGGCTTTTGTATAAAGCCTCCTATGAAATCTATCTCCACCCCAAACTCAAAACCACACAGAATTCAGGTTAGCAGCCCTTTGGTGAGGAGACAGTGCTGCAAGGAAAGGAAAGGAGCCCCCACTTCCCTAAATTTTAAAGAATAACTGCCAGCAATGAAGATCAATGTTATATATAAAAGATTAATACTTCACATTTATATTGTATTTTGCTGTTTAAATGCCTCTGACAACCACGAGGCCCCAAATGGCCAAGGGCCACATCTTCACTCAAATCCATGAGGGTTTGTGGCACAAATATTGGAATATTGATCCTCCAGCAAGAGCAGGAATAGTGAATATCACTGCAAAACCATTTTCCATAGCCAGGACCATACCCATGAACTGACTGATTATCACAATTGCTCCAGAAAACAACTGCACTCCTCTCTTTAGTCAAATCACATTTATTTTGCCTGGTCTGGCTTCCAGGGTTGGCTTTTTAGGGTGGATTTTTTGGTTGCTTTGTTTTTACTCCTAAGTGGGGTGGTCTTTAAAAATATCTTTGTAGACCAAGGCTCACTCCAGCTCTGAGTATCTGCCAGACATATACACCAACCTGGATTGTAGAATAAAGAAAAATATATTCTAGATTTTCAAGTAAAGGAAAAGGGAATTCTGATCTATCATCTTGCAGTGATTCAACACATGAAAAGGTAAAATTCAGGGAAGAAAATTACAACCTACTGCCTATACATCTGCATTGAAAACTTTCTGTTCTACAAGCTTGCATTTCATATAAAAACATGGCCACTAAAACTGGAAAATAAAAAAACCAAATTATTATGTTCTCTTGACCACCAATTTTCTCCTAGTAGGAAAAAGACTGCTACCTATTTTCCATAAAAAAACCTTTGTAGCAGTCCCAGAGGAAAAGTCAAAAGTTTGACTTGAAAAACGGAGCTACTTCAAAAGCATTGTCAAACAGAGGTGAAGGTTTCTTAAAAATGCATAAATTAAAGCGTGGTGTATTCATAAATATCTCTGTAACTTTACACAGTTTATTTGTGAGCAAGCTGTACATTTAGGGGAGCTATAGAATTGCTGTAAAACTAACTTAAATCAAGCAGAAAATCGATTTGTTTATTAGCTCCTGTTTGGACTCTGTGTGTGCGCGTGTGTGTGTGTGTGCATGTGTGTGAAAAATGAAAGAAAAATGGAGAGTTTTTTTCAATAATAAAAAGGGAGTTGCACTGCAGGGCCCCTAAAGCTTGTGAAAAATTAAACTCGACGGATTCAAACTGTCCTATTTCCACTTCAAAAGAGAAGAGGCACTGAGCTCTTCCCAACTTATCTTCAAACGCCCAGCACCCTAGAAAGTTTCTTTAAAAAAAATAAAGTCTCTAGTTCCCCCAAGCACTGTACCCGTTACTGTAGCTGCTGTCTCTCCCTCTTCTAATTATACCCATGTGAGTCTATTAATCAACTTGTAAATTATTTAGAGAGCCATGCGCTGTCTTCAGCCAGTACAAACACACTGCATGCAAAGGCTTGCTGAAAACCAATGGAGCTCCCAAAGGGTCTCTGCAATGTTCAGACAGCTTGCAGCTCGCCAGTACAGCACTCTTAAAAACAAGAAATAACGCTGAGCTTACCCCCTCAGATATCGAGATTTACTCGTCCTTTCAACTCGCAAACTCGCGGCGAGTTTTTAACAAAGAGGAGCTGCTCTTATTGTCAAATCTGTGTTTCAGGCTCAGTGATGAGAATATTAATTTGATGTCAAAAAATAAAAAATGAAGTAAAAAAAACAAACCCACCCTGAACGCGGCAAAGTGTTTGCAGTGAGACTGTGATCACAATCACCAGGGGACCCCAACTTTCAGAGGCTGCAGCAAAAAGCACCCCTTTAAAACCACTGCAATTTAAAATAAGGGGAGATCTGTATTTGTACAAGTAATAGTTTTTATTAGAAAACAGGAGAAATTAGGGAATTCCAGATTTTACCCCCTACGTGCAGGCTGCCGTTGGGGACAGCTTCAGATATTACAACTTAAAAAAAAAAGAAAAAGGGAGAGGAAAAAACCAACACAGATTGTGTGTGTTCAACTCTAACAGGCTGCAAACAGTGCAATGTTGTGTTTATTCCATGAATCACTTCTCTTACCTCCTGAATCTTCATTTTGGTGGGAAAAAACCCAATCACCCAAACTAATAGCAGTTCTCCCAGCTGAAAAGCAGAATCTTACTGGATTGGGAGTGGTTTTTTCCTTCATGCTGCTTTCCTGTCCTCTCACTTTTCTTGGCTCTATTTATTACAGCCTCACAAACAGATATATTAATTAGCAGTGATCACTCCATGCTATTTCACCAGAGAACTGGACAGACTGACATGCAGATTCCAACTGACTGATGACCCTCCCTATCTTTGTGGTACCCCCAAAATGCTTCTGTGCTTGTCCTTTCATTAATACAATGCAAACATCAGGGATGTTTAGGTGGGGAAATCAAAAATGCTTTCTGCATTTTTTTTTTGTTCTCCCAGGGTATCAAATTCTGACAAATTCTGAACAAAGATCATGTAGATGGAACTTTTAATGAATGTTTGTCCAGCTTGTCCTTTCATTTATACAATGCAAACATCAGGGACGTTTAGGTGGGGAAATAAAAAATGCTTTCTGCATTTTTTTTGTTCTCCCACAGTATCAAATTCTGACAGACATCTTTAAGATGGTGAACAAAGATCATGTAGATGGAACTTTTAATGAATGTTTGTCCATGTTTTCAGTGAGACATGTCCAGCCCTCCTCAGAATCGGAGCAATCCGAGGACAGGAATTCTGTTTAAAGATCTCCTTCAGGCCTGTGGGGTCTCATCTGTCCAGGGAAGGGCCCAAATCTATGGAACTGCCTCCTCAGAACATTTCAGAAAGAATCAAACAACATAAATTAATTGATGGCACTTGTCTTGCTGCCTGTGGGAGGGTCCTGGCCACTGCACTCACCTCTTACTCCATTTCTTCCCAGGCTGCCCAAGCCAATGGTGTGTGCTGAATTTAGCATTATTGACCAAGAGTTAATCTAACTGGAGTTAGAGACCAGAAGATTGGTTTTAGCCTCCAATGTTGGTGATTTTCTGCCCAAGTATAGTTAATAATAACTACCCAGTACTCAACGAGACCACAACTTCCTAAAGGAACAATCTCTGCATTTCAGACTGGTTGTCCAAAGAACAACTCAGTGTTTATGACAGGCAGAAAGCTGTCAGGTTACTGAACTTATCACAAAAAATGCATTTTTCAATATCGAGTGTGCACCTAGTGTAGACTAGAATGTCCTGGGAATTAAAAAATTAATGGGCTCAAAAATATCTATGCTGCCTTCATTAGGTAAAATAAATCACCATACACAAAACTGAGGATTTTGACAAAAAGCAGGTCTTTATGAGACACCAAACATTAGAAAATATAGACAATGGGAATACTGGGTTGCCTTTTGGGGTGAATAACAGAATTGTCTGGGCTGTTCCTGGAATACATGGTGTATACACAAAGCAGGAATACAGGAAAAACAGCACAAAGAAAGTGGATGGATCCTAAAGCCATGAAGAGATGTGGGTTAGCCAAGCAGAGCTGGAGCAGAACAGGCAGTGGACAGCCTCAAAAACCCAATAATGAGTCAGCTCTGAACAGGCAGGGCTTTGAGCCTCGTTACTGCACCACAACACGCCCTGTTGGCACATCTTAAATGACTAATTGTATGCAATCAGTGGTGTCCACAAGAAGGGAAACACGCTGAGATCAGTCCCCTGGGGAAGCATTTTAAGAATATATGAGGCATGTCCTCAAGATTTTATGGCACTGCTTTCGTTTTGACAAGTAATGATAT
This sequence comes from Onychostruthus taczanowskii, assembly GCF_017590055.1. Classification (NCBI taxonomy): domain Eukaryota; kingdom Metazoa; phylum Chordata; class Aves; order Passeriformes; family Passeridae; genus Onychostruthus; species Onychostruthus taczanowskii. The sequence continues at coordinate 7,167,595 of NW_024499796.1, forward strand.
GAGAACAACATTTTTCCTGGTCTGCCTTTGGTTCCCCTGCTCTGTGGAATGTCACTTGCAGGATTCCCCACCCACAGGCACAGCTAAGCTTCTCGACAACCAGAAATGCAATGAAAAGTTTGAAGTTCTAATTGCTTTTCCACTTCCAAAACTGTCTGCTATTGGCTGCGCTGAGTTTTTGCAAGTGAGATTTTCTGGGAACTGACTGCAGTCAATCATAGCAGGAGAATCTTTCCCCTGTTTTAACCTGGGCTGCAGCAAGAGAGCAAAGATGCAAAGGTTCTTTGCCCACCTTTCCTCTTCAGTACCCTGTGTTATTCCATTTTCTCCAAGCCTCTTGTGAGGGCAGTAATGAATTCTTGTTAGTGTTTACTAATGTAAATTCATTCTTTGTTATCCCTGGGAGAGGAGGATTAGCAAAATGACAGAACTTATTATTTCTGGTTTTGCTGGATGATATTTATCTTTATTCAGCCCTTAATTTTGTGCTGTGTCCCACCAAATAAAATATATATGTGCATATCAGCAAATCTAAGGCAGAATTTTTAGCATAATGCACAGAAATATAGTTATGATCCCTATTAATATTCAGAAGTGTTCTACAGCTTTATCTGTGCATGCTGTATTAAAAAAAAATTAATCTAAATCTGAAATAATTTCTAATTTGGAGAAAGAAAGGAATTACAACTTCAATTTCATTTTCCTGAAATGAAAGCAGCTCCCTTGGACTAAGGATGTGCATATTTTTAGGACTGGCTAAAAATTATGATCTGTGCAATTATTTTACTCTACTGGGAATGCATCTCCTTTAAGGAACTTTAATGGTTAAGATGGAGTTTATAAAACACACAAAGAACATTTTAGTAAAGGAAGCTCTTAAAGGAGCTATCTTGGAATAAACAGATCATCCAAACTCCCATCTCAGCCATAACTGAAATTTAGAGAGTGAGGTATTTACAGTCCTCCTCTCCACAGAGAAGAGCAGACAGTGGAATTACAGCATGCACATAAGATTCTGAAATTAATGGATACCATGAAAATCAGGCTGGAGTTTAAAAGGATCTCCATGTGGGAGTTAAACTGCACTCAAAACCTGCCACATCCAGGTCAAACCAGATCACACAGGAAGGAATTATTGCCACACCTGGAGACCCCAGATCCCCTGCACACCATACTCTGAGCTCCCCCGCCTTTGAGTTAAACTCAGAAAATCCTCTCCTAGATCTCTGTGCCCATTCCAGAGGACCCAAATTTCCCCTGTCAGGCTGCAGAGATTCCTGCTGTGCATTCCCATGGCTCCCAGAGCAGCTCCCAGCAGTGTGGTGCCTGCCCTGAATGCACTGGGCTGGTGACTGAATTCGGGATAAATGCAATCCATGCACTGGAGTTCAGAGCCAAAATCCATTACCCTGTGGCTTGATAAAGGGATGGCACCCCCAAAGCTGCAGGTTGCCAAAGATCTTTTGGAAAAGTCCTGAATCTCTGGGTTTGCTATCAAGGGAACCTTGATTTAACCTCAGTTAATTTGAAAGGCTCATGTTTCAGAGCTGTCTAATTCAGCCTCAGAATTAAGCTTTTGTGCAAAAAACAGAAGAGGTTTTCAAGCTTTTCACCTTACCAAATACATTTTTTTTTTTGCTAAAAATAAAGGACAACAATGATTTCTCTTTGCTCTGAGGGGCTTTGCTCAAAATTCCATTAATACTGAAGTTTAACTGAGATTTCCCCATCTTCAGCACGATTGTCTCCTGGTGTTTGTACCACTGGAAACCATTTGGGCTGTTCCCAAAAGTTCCTCTTCCAGGCCATTGCAATTGGGCAAAATAAACATTCTTCCAACCCTCCTGCAACATGATTTCTCCTCTTTAATTACAGATATTCTCTGATTTCTAACACCCAGCACACACAGACAGCAGGGCAACTGCAACAGACAGACAGGTTTAGCTGCTGTGTCAGGAGCCCAAAGTATTTTTGATTTATCTGAAATCCCTGCAGAACCTTCCAAAAGCAAAGTATACTCAATATTTGTTGTGGCAGTCCCCTCCCACAACTAAAAATGCTGATAGAAATGAAGTACAAAGAAACTTTAAGTTTAAAATATTTACATGAAAGTAGAGGAAACTATGGCAGCATTCTAAAAGTCAACATCCAAATATAAAATGAAACACAATATTATTGTGCTTTGAAAACAGTTTGACACAATAGTGTGCTTTAAAAACAGTTTGAGCTGATACCAGATTTTTAATTTAGATTTAGTTAGAGATTAAAATATGGAATTCAGATTTCAGAATGTGCACAAGAAATCTGAACTTTGCTGGAACAGTGAATATCTGCTTTGAAGATATTAAAAAAACCCTTAGAAATCCAAGTTCTGTTACACAGTGTTACAAATCCTACGGAATAAATGGAATTAATTGACTTTCAGGCTACTCTGATTAGAATCTGACCAACAAAAATTCACTCACAATTTTGTTTTTGCTACATATTTGTTACTACAGTGTAATTAGACAACAATGTGCCCTACCTGGGCATCCACTGTCAATGTAAGGCTTAACGAGTTCTCCAAGTTTTGTGTTGTCTGCAACAGCTTCCTTTAGCAGTTGCCCACAGCAAACTAACAGGAAGGAAGAACAAAAAAGACACAAGGTTAAATTTTAAAAAGGAGGCAACAAAGAAAAGAAAAGAAAAGAACCCAGAAGCTGCATACTGGAATAAGGTCACTGAATAAAATAAAAGTTGTATGTTTTTTGAGTTTGTTGTTAAGGTTTGGTTGGGTTTTTTTTTTTTTGGCCAAGCAGAGTGAAAAGCAAGGAGAGTGAGGATATGGAATGAAAAGAATAAAAAAAAAAGAATATATTTGGCAAAGAACACATTAAAAATGGAGAGAATGATATTAATCAAATATATTTCTGAAATAACAACTCAAGGGATTGCTAGTGGCTTTCACTTTTTATAAACTTGTAATTACTGAATAAAGTTCCAGCAGCTGAACAGCATCTGAACCACGCTGCTGGAGGTGCAGCATAATGCTCAGCTCAGGAAGGGCCTCCCTGGATCATTTAATGATCATGTAAGGGTTACATTAAAAAACTGTGCTAATGCAATATTATCATTGATTTCAAACACACACAGAACACCGGGAGATGCAGATTTCAGGTCTGAGCCAGGACAGCTGCACATGAAATATTCCTGGTTTGGGCTTGGAGAGCAGTGGCTGCCCAGGTGAGGGAGGGAGCCAAGACATGGCGAGGTCACACAACAGCAGAAATCCTGGCTACAACTCTAATTTGGTAAACATATTAGCTATAATTCCCCCTGGAGATTATTCAATTAATAATCCTAAATTGATTCCTTTCTTGCTGGAATCAATAGCACTGACAGGCACTGCCTTTGATGGGAGAAGATGGAGCCCTTTAATCAGTTTATTGCTGTTAATCACACTGCCAGGCCAACAGGAGTGAGAACCCCCCCAGCAGTGCTCCTGGGGCAAAGCTGATAAAATTCAATGTTTAAGAGACAATTTGAACAGTCACCAGTTGTCCTGGAGATGCAAATTCATATTCATAATAAATAGTGTAAAAAACACAAGAGAAACTCAATGCACAGACCCCAGTTTAAGACACCTAATGAGTACACACTCAATTCAACCAAATTCAGGAGACTATTTAAATATAGATTTAAATTTTTGAGCCTGAGCCTAATGCCCAATGGCCTAACAGAAATTAAGTGTATGCTGAATATTATTCTGAAAAGTGATGGTCTTCCAGCTCTGTATTAAACACTTAATTTTTCTAATATTTGGGTTATAGAATACTTAAAATAAAATTCAACATATGGGTAAAGCACTGGTAATGATTTTCAGTAAAAAGAGCTGCAACTCTCTCATAGTGTAGTTACTTTAGAAGAAAAAAAAATGCAAATTTTGACCTAGATGGAACACTATGAAACATGCAGTTTTAGAAAAAAAATTGAAAAAAATTCAAAAGGACAATAATTTTTATTACAGTCAAGCATGATTTGTTTTTTTTAAACCAAATACACAATTAATAAGAATTTTCAACAGCTTTGAAAAAATCAACAAATATTTAGTTTTTCACCTGATATTTTAAAATACAGCAATGGCACAATAACTGACAGCAGAAATATTCCATCAGAACTGCCTTTTGCTTAACTAACATGACGTGACTAATCAGCAAATTTTACAGCTACCAGATATTTGTTTAAAATAATTTATGGCCACTCCACTGTTAGAAGACATTATGAGCATGGAAAATACTGCACTGATGCTATCACCAAGCTGCACTTTTATATACAGAACTTCTTAACATTTAAATGCTAATCATGAACAAGTGTCATGCAGAAATTTTTTTACTTCCTTTACAGGAGAAAGATGATGCACTTTTAACTACTTCCTTCATTTTCTCACACATTACTAGAGCTGTGCAGAGTCTGAGACCTCACTACAGTTCAGAGTGAATTCTATTTTAAAAGTGCCCCAATTTTGGTCAGAGAGCTGAAACTGAAATCATTACTCATGATCCACTGATCCACAGAAGAATTCAGAGCACTGCAGGAGTCTAACAATAGAAAAATACAGATGTAAAAGGTATAAAAAATGATGAAATGATGACTAAAAATACCTTAGAGCTGGTTTGTCACAGCATATATACTTGGTTTACACTTCTTCATTCAAATACTTCTCACTTCCCTCAAAGAATTGACATCCACAGCAACGGACAAAGAGAGACATTTTATAAGCAGGTAAGAAAGACAGACAGCAAAAGATAAATGATCAAAAAGAGACAAAGGGGGAATTGAGCAAAATGCATGTTTACTGAGAACTTACTGTTGACAAGATCATATTTCTGAGCTATTAGTGCTGCCTGCAGGCTCTTCCCACTGCCTGGGGGGCCAAAAAAGAGAATCCGGGGAGTGAAGGGAGCAGCAGATCGGTGGCGGGTTTGGACAAAGGCAAGAACTGCAACAGGGGAGAAAGGCAAAAAATTAACCCATTTCTTTAAAAAAAATAAATATAATAATTAACAACTCTCTTCTTTAAAAAAAAAATGTTGATCATGATTTATTTTATCACTGTAACATCCAGACTCTGCAGCCAAAATCAGGACGCTGATATAAAACTGTCCTGTCAGCAATTTACTCTGAGGCATTTTAGAAATCTCACTATCATTACACTCCTCTGTCTTTCATCAGTGCCTGTCAAACCATTTTAAAGAGCAGATTCAATTAATAATTGCTCTCTTACCATGTTGTTTTTAGCAGAAGTAATTTTTGCTTGATAGCTACAATTTTACCATACAAATTATAGAGGGCTGTAATTACATTTAATACTTTCTGCAGTTTCTGAACAAATATTTAAGTGTAAAAACTTGGGATGTTAAATTAATGACATTTATCCAGCTGTGTGTGATTAAGACTCCTAATTACAATATTATAGACTTGTAGCACAGTGTGTCATGACACTGCTCAGCCTTGACAACACAGAACTGAGTGTGGATGTTTTATTCTTTTACTCATCCTTTTTGTGTAACTTGTAAAGAATATTTGAGCTTCTCTGCCTGATTCCACTAATTTGTTGGACACCATCCTCCTAAATTTTGCTTCAAGCAGGAAATAGCACCTTCAGGTCATCCTGCAGGTTTGGAAAGACCATGGGACATGTGAAGCATCACCAGCATTGTCACATCAAAGAGACCTGGACTTGGTTACAATCCCAAAAGAGAACCTGAGAGGTCACCAAGAAGCCAAAAGATGTCACAGCACTGGCAGTGAGGACAAATTGGGATTGTGTTTGGACATAGCTGTGCCCATTTGATGGCTGAGAATGCCAGAGAAGGGAGCAGCTCAAGCCATACAGGTTTTCCAGGGACCACCCAAATGCCAAAGCTAAACTTTCTGGCACTGATCCCACCTGCCATGGTTGGCCATGCCCAAAGCAGCAAGGACACACCTGCACAGGCTCTGGTTCCCCTGGGATTGCAGTGGATACAACTAAAGGTGAGCCCAGATGAGCTGCAGCCTCTGTTTTTGTGAGATCTGTTCCAATAAAAGACTCTCTAAAGAGTCCTTTAATAAAAAAAGAATTTTAGGCTAAGGAATAGGACAAGCTTAAACATGACTGTTTGTATGAGTCATAAGCTATATTAAAAAGCACAAAAGGACTGGTGGGGAACACCCTGAGGATCAGGATTTCAGGAGCCACTGTCATCACATTGCTCTGTACCAACAATTTTTCAGGAAACCCTCCCTTAGACACTTTGATATGATTAAAAAATATTTTCTAATAAAGAAACACCTCCAGCAAACTCCAATTTCTACATAGCAGCCCTAAAGTATGGAGAAACTAAAGCTGCAGCCACGTGGGATTGTATCCATGTCCTCCTGCAGAGCTGGGATCCTGCACTGCCCAGCTGCAGCAGGTGTCATTCCCACATCAGGGCAGCAGCAACTGCATTCAGGTCACAGCATTTTATAATTGTGTGGAACAACCCACAATACTGCTCAATTTTAGGAGACATCTCTATTTTTTATTTTTTTTTTATTGTGTTAGCTGGGGCAATAAAAATCTAAGCAAAAAACCCTGGAAAATCCTACTAGAAAATAGTATTTGCTGCATGGCTTCCTAAACCCTGAGTATCAGCTACCCAAGCAGTGCTCCAGTTATTCTGAACATTTTCCACAACCCAGTGTATTGAAAAGCACAAACATTACAGGCAAAGCACCCTGCTTACAAATGATGCTTAATTTGCAGTAAATAACCAAGTTAATTAGGAGTAATGATCCCCTAGACAGTCTCCACATCTAATTATTCTTTTAAAAAAATCTGGCTGCTTGATGCACTGCAGAAAAAAAAAGATCTAGAGAGGATTTTTTCATTCCAGTTTTCAATTTATCTCACTACATTATTAATTAATAATAATTAATATTCAGGCACTCACATTTTTATTTACAATTCAAGGCATGAATTCTTTATGAATGATGATATGAACTTTTAAATTTAATTAAGTAATTTAGAGGTAATTAATGTGGAAATTCAGAATATAAACTTCCTACTTGTTTATCTTAAAAGTGCAGCACTTGTTATTAAAAAAAAAGACCTTTTTGAGATGCAAAATTACTGGGATATCAGAGATCATCTGCAGACTGACAGCTACAAAGTACATCAATTGGTCTTTCTGGCAGTTTCCTTATTCTCTTCTAGAAGGATCAACATTAAAAGTCAGATTGCATTACAGTCAAGCAAAGGCAAACAAGAACTGATGAACAGGAAAGCTCCCAGCACAAACAGCTTTTAAACAATGAAATGTTCCCAGCTTTGAACTACTCCTTGTTGCTCTCAGACTTTGGAAGGTACTGGCCCTTTGGGAGATGAACAATTGAGCCACAGGGCTCCCTTTTAGAAGAGACACTCACAGAAATGATGGTGACATTACTGAGTCAGCTCTTCCTTGGCAGAACTGTGAGCTGAGAATTTCCAGTTATCTGCACTTACTCCAGTAAAATAATTACCAGGAGCAGCCCAAATGCTGCTCTAGAGAGAGCACAACTCAGCTGGGAGCCATCTGTGCTGCCTAATCCTACAAAGTGACTCTAACAGCCAGGAACCAGCCCTCAAACAGGACTTTCTCTACTTGCCACAAAGCTCACATTTACCCTGAGAGAGAACATCCACGGAGGGCTGGTCTGCATTGATGGATTTCAGAACTTTCTGGTAGATGTGGAAAATCTCGGGGAAGTTTCTGTGATATTCCAGCAGCTTCTTGGACACCTCCTGCTCTGAGAGATCTTCTGGTTTCACCAACCTCTGCTGCACCTGGGGGTCACTTGGCCAGTCAAAGGTTGTGTGGAAAACCTCTACAGGGAACATGGTTAGGAGCTAAGAGCATGAATTAACAGGCCTCTAATTAAAAATGTCCCTCTTAATTTCACTCCTCAAAACATCTTTTATCAGGATTTTATCTTGTGATGTCAGGATTTTATCTTGTGATGGATGATTGATGATAAAACTCAACAGACAATACAGAGTCGATTTGACAGTTTATTTTATTTAATAGAAATGCTTTTATTTAATCTAATAGAAATTATTTTATTAACCCTAAAAGCATCCTTGCAACTCAGAAACAAAGCAGGACCTAGCAGAGATGCACAGGAAAATTATAAACTCACATGGACAGATCTAACCTTTAAATATTCTGTACTGCCACAGTCCACTGTTTGCAGGCTCAATAGTGAGCTTTTTATTTCATTGTATTTTATTGTGAAAATAACACAATATGAACAAATACCATTTCCAAACAGCTGAAATTTATAATTACAAATTCCTACTAGTTCTTAAAGGGACCCCATTTAAATTTTAACCCCATTAGCAGTACTACAATGGTTCTGGGACCAAGCAACACTGCAGTCTGCAGTGGGGGTCAGGAACAAACAATACTGCACCTTGTGTGAGGGGATCAAGCCTTTTCCCACCACTCCTCTCAATCAGCACAGTGTCTGGGGCATAGAGCATAACTAGGCAACAAAAAGGGAAAAAGGAGAAAAAATTAAAAATGTAGCTCTTGTTAATTATTTGCTTTATTCCCTGTAACTGTTCAGATGTATCCTAATATTAAAGGTGGCTGAATTTATCTTGAGCTCATTTAATTTCCCAGCATTCTCCCTGCAAATATTTTACTTCACTTTTCATCAGAATTTTGCTTCACCTACTAACCAATACAGTGGGATAAAATATCCATGAATCCAGTACCCATGGGCACTAACTGTCCCCATTATCCAAAAAACATCACCAGCAGCAATAAAAAATTGTCTCTGGAGCCTCAGACAGAAGTTCCCACTGAGCACTCAAGACTGATTCTCTTCTACACCACAAATATTACTTTTCACCCAGGTTCTTTGGTAGTGAGACCCGTGAAACTGATTTTTTTTAATATATAACCTCACAGAAAAGTGTTCAAACTTGATTAGAAAGCTTCAAAAGAGGAAGAACCTGTCAGTTCCCTGGGTTGCTTTCGGCTAATCATCCTTGCAGTTAAACACTGTAATTTAATTACTATTTTCAGTGAATTTGATTACAGGTTTCAAACAAGTTCTTTTTATGACTTTCTTCTTTGTATTAAATGGCTTTTTCAGGCACTTTTCTCCCTATTAAGGTACTCACAGACAGTAAATCTCATCTCCTCTCAATCTTCTTTTTGATTAACTAGACAGACTGAGCTGTAAGATTCTCATTCAGGTCTTGGTGGCACAGATATAATTGTGAGCAAAACTCAACTTCAGATGTTATTAGGTATATTAAAAATACATGCAAGTACTAGACATTAAACATTTTTGCCTAACTCTACTGCAGTGATTCTGAGTTCTTCATTAACAGTTGAATATCATCCAAATCAAATCCAAAGTGACAATTCATCAAGTTGGATAAATTCTGTTCACTGTGCACTGGCAAGCTCTGCATTTATCATTTCACACTGCATTCCACACAATTTTTTATATTCCAAATAGGTCCTTTAACTACAATTTGGGACAAGTAGCTTCTCCTGTATGGCAAGGGCAGCTGTCAAGGTGTGTGAAACATTCCACCCAAAACCAGCCAGAATCCAGCCCCACTCTGAAAGGTCAAGCTTAAAATCATCATGTTTCCACTTGGTAAAATTTACATTCTCTAATTCAACAGAAGCATAAATTTGTGTTTAGCACATGAGGAACTGGTTTAGTCTGAGGATAAATCTGATTTTTAGAGATGGAAGTCAGGAGCAAAGCCACTTGTAGCTGCTCAAACCCACTTGGTGTAGGGTCTGGAATTTACAGAGCTCTGACGTGGAAGGAGAAAAGGCTGTGAAACACAGGGCTTAAAAATCTCCCAGGTTACCTCAGACTTTCAACCCTACTGAAATATTCTGCTGTCTGGTGACTGTCTCCAGCATTGATATTGAATTTATTGAGGATTTTTTGAGACAAACCCTTCTAGTCTTTCCTCCTGGATGCAATCACACACAAACTTGTACTGCTTACCAACATGCCTAGGAAAAATGCCAGATGATTGCAGCATCCATGCCTGTTCCTGATTTTCAGGAAAGCCTTCCAAAATCCATCCCTATTGAACAAAAACATGAAACAGTTATTGATCCTGGAAGAGAAAAAAGCCAAAATTCATACTAAATCTCAGTGCTGTTTACACAAAAATTATCTCATTCTGATCCTTCCACAGCACAGTATTTCTCATGGATGCTTGTGAGAGAAGAAAGCAAACATGGAGCACTGATATTTTTGTGAAATTCATGCACTGATTCCACTGCCACACAGCAATGGGAACTTATGTATTGTAGCAATTTTTTTTTTCATGTTTCAATCTTAAAAATAAAAACAAACCAACTTCTATCTCAAATAAAAACAACCCAAAACAATTTCTACAGTTTTGAAATATTCAAAAGGATACTAGCCCACACTGTGTATATATATATTAAAAAAAAAGGAGCTAAACAAATCTAAAGACAGATTTAATGCCAAGAATACTGAGGAAAATATGCATGCTTTCATTATTTTCTTAAATTATACAGGAAAACTCACAGTAATGGAACCAGCGTTCCCAGAGCTAATGAAGCAACAGAGCAAAAGAAAGAAAAAAGAAAAAAGAGCCTTTTGCTCCCTTAAGTCCTTGTTATAGCCAGCTAAGTGTTGGATTGAGCATCTTTAAAAAAACATTTACAGATCTGTGAAATACCGACGGAGAGCTGCAGCCTCGCTCAGTTTTTGTCTGATGCAGTATTTGAAATCTAATCCACTTCCCAGGCTCACATCTGAATCTTCTGAGCTCTCCCTAATTTATCTGTCAGTTGCCTGAGCACACAAGTCCTTGCTGTTCTATCCCACCCCTCCAAATAACTTTGTGATACCACAGGAAATCTGGGAGCCATCTTCGTGCTGAAATAAAGGAGATATTTTAATATTGCATTAGCTGGCAATCATTCTCAGCTCCCATATAAATCTGGTGCTCTGTCAGGGAGGGGTCCAAAGGTTCTCCAAGTATTTCAGGGAAATCTATCTCCAGGACTTCTGTGGGAGGGAATGGGCCATTCCAATTACACAAGAAAATAGAGCAGACTATTTAAAATTCCTTAATTAGCCTGGTTTCAGGAACATGTCATCCTGCTGACAGATGTAGAAAATACAAGACTCAAATAACTGCAAGCCATTTTTGCCACTCCCAGTGTTTGCTCTGCCAAATTAGAATGAACCACTGGCTAGGGTCACACAGGTGCTGAGAAATCAATTTATCCCTTGGGACTTGCAGAAGGCAAAGCTGAACAATGTTCGTAGTGCTATGCCAGGAACTTCAGCACTAGTTTGGAATACACTGTGTACAAAATACATATATATATATAGGGCCAGATCTTCTAGGGAGAAATGGCATCTGAGGTCTGATGGCAAATAAATCAACGCCGATTTACAAAGACTATAAATCCGGCTTGTTTTCTCCACTCTGAGTGCAACATTTTTGGAAACTATAACAAAACAAATTAAAAAAGCTCCAAAAATTGCCCCACAAAACCTGAAGTCACTGCTGCTTATGGCTCAAATCACATAATGTGCAACAGGCAGTAAAAACAATACTGTAACAATAACCAATCCCTACTTTTAACAACCCACAGCAAACTTCAAGAGTTTTACACACAAATTTCAAAGGTCCTTAAAACAGGCCATAAGCAATTTTACAGCGAAAAGTTTGGGCTGTTTAGGAAAACAAAGCTCAATAAATAGCTCCCTGCAGAAAATATATTTTAAGGTATTAAACAAACGCAAAACCAACACACAGTACAAAAAACAGTGAGCATTTTGGAGCTGATTTCCAAAGGTCTCTGAGTTGCAGGGTATCAGTCAGTCCCTAATTAGAATATATTATCCATCTACTTGACACTTCAGTGAAATGTCTATTCCAGCACAGAGCTGCAGCTTTGTTCAGAACAGGTTTATTGATATTCTGCTGCATTCCCTCTCCATACCCCCAGTGGCTCGGTTCTGTTTTATCACACATCAAAAAGGCCGTATGCTCAGGGCACCCCATGCACAGCTCGGAGCTGGAGGTCTGAACAGCTGCAAGTAGTGTGCTATCACAGGAGGGACAAGCTCCAAGCAGATGTCACAGATAAAATAAAAAAAAAAAAAAATTTAAAAAAAAAAAAAAAGGGAGAAAAAAAAATAAAGAGTGAAAAGGGAGTGTGCAAAAAGAACGGAGCAAGAGGAAGGAAGACACAGCAGAGCAAGACCTGACTTACAATATGCCTATCATGCTTTATGCAAACACTGGTCTTTTTTTGCCCTCCTGACTGTCATTAAAGTGTAATTAGTAACTTCACATGATAAATTTGTTGCTTTAAGAAGCCATCTATTTTTGATTCTTGATAGCAGTAACCTTCTATCCAGGCGTGGATTGCACCTTATCACACCAAGGCTGGAACAAAGGGTAAAAGTGAGAAATTCCATGGTGCCTGCACTCTGTTGGTCACTGCTCCCTCTCTTCCAGCTGGAACCTCCCTCCTGTCCCACATGAGCCCTGCAAACAGAGATTCTGCTGCTGCCTTCATGCCAGGTGAGCTGCTCCTGGGAGACCCAGGCCATGCTGGAAAAGCAGCAGCAAGGATGCACTTTCAAAGGCATCACTTTCCTCTCCAGACATCAGGAATCTGGAGAAAAGGAATTGCTCAAGGTCATTCCCAAATGTAAATCTCTCTGCTTTGCTGGCAGTTCTCTCAGTTATGATATCAAGCCTACAGACTTTCACACTTTCCACCACCATAATAATGACTTGGGTATTCAAGTTCCCTCCTGTTATTTGACCTGTACATCCTCCACATTTTTGTTTAAATTACCAAATCCAAAATTGACACTGCCTTTGAATAAAGAAAAAGAATCAGCAGAAAGAAATAATGCTGAATTATGGGGCACATCAGGAAAAAAAAATCTTAGCTAGAAGCAAAAAGGTCATGAATACAGATGTTTTTAGGAAAACAAGTAACCACAACAGTTTTTCCACATTATTATTCAGTGGTTTTGAATAAGTATTACAAGGTTTTCACTGCCAAATAAAGAAAGGGGTCAGGAAATAAGACATACACCAAAAAATAATATCACTAATGTCTTTTCCAGTAGGGATCTAAAATTCTGGAGATTTTCAGAGCACAGCAGACATACTGACAACCCAGCTCTTGCAGCCCATCAACATGAGCAGTATGAATGATGGAAAGTGCTCAAACCTTGCCAAATTTCCCATTGAAAGGAACCTCTTATGCCCCACATGAGTTCTGTCAGTGGAGTGAGGTGCAAAGATGTTTTAAAAAGTTCCATTCTTCTCAGAAAACAGAAAATGTGGTGAACGGGCAGATTCTCTCCCTGGATAAATCTTTGCACCATCACTTTCTTTGCATGGAGTTTCACAGGGAAAACATTATTAACTTCAGCTAACAAGGTAAAACCAAACAGAACCAGTCAAGGTTAAACCAAACAGAACCTATTGAGGTAAAACCCAACAGAGCCAATCAAGATAAAATCAAACAGAGCCAATCAAGGTAAAACCAAACAGAACCATTGTTTTCTTTGCCTTCCCTTTCAAGAGCAGCCACAAAAAAATACCAATCTCAGCTCATTCTGCCTCTCTTTGTGTGACTCACTGGCCTAAGCTTGGTTTCTAAAGATCCTGACCCTCCAGGAAGGTGGCTCAGCTCTCCCTCAAACACATCCTGAGCAATTTCTCTCCAGCTCCATGAATTCCCTCCACAACCCCAGCAGGCAGAGGGGCTGCAGCCAAGCTGTGCTAACCCTGCAAGATGAAAATTCTCTGTATCAGCCTCACAAGTGCCAGGCTCTAACATAATGTCTGCAATAAGTTTCCTGTGAGTGCTGCAAGACCTCCCCACCTGATCCCTCACAGTCCTGACTAGGTTTGTGTTACAAGAACACATAACACAGGGCCTCAGCAGAGCTGTTGATCAATAAAAATGTTCTCCTTAGAGAATGCCAGTGACATCTATAAACCTGTGAGTGTCAAAACAACGGCACAAAAAATCCTGTATTCCTACTGTCAGTGGGATGAAAGCTGCACAATTAATGCCAAGGCAATGACACCACAAGGAGAAATAAAACAAACAGCTGGTGGTACTGTGGTCCAACATGCTGCTCCTAATCTGTGAACATTTTCAGTGAAAACGTGCTGACTCATGTTTTGAAAGAAATGGCATAAATCTGGTCAGTGATGTAAAAACCCTACAGCATTAATTCTACTTTGAGTTACACACAGAAAATACTGCACTTAAAATGCATAGATCCCCTTTCAAAGGAAAAAATAATTTGTGGCCACTTTGTGTGTGTCTATTTATTAATGTAAAGGTTTTTAATAAGCATCACACCTTTGAAAAACAAATAATGTGTTTTTCCTAAAACCAGTTGAAACCTCAGCTGGGTTGATAACATCCATTTCATTCTTGCTGAATGTCAGGAAAGCTTCATAAAGGTTTTTTTCCCCCCTGGTTCTGTAAGACACCCAGCACTGATTCAGTGCTGCTGGTGACAACAACAGGAACATAAAATGCAGGCAGGACTCTGTGCAGCTGTTGGCATTTTAACCACCTTGTCACCTTACTCATACATGACCCAATACTTAAAATAACTCACTGAGAGATCCTTCCCTCATTATTGACAGGAGAACGAAAGCCATGCCAACAATCATAGAAAGCACAGGGAAAAAAATATGGAAAATAAGGTGGATGCAGCCTGTGGAGAGCGATGGATTTTGCTTGTACACTGACAGTAAAACTCACTTTAACAAACACTGGGAAAAGTAGCTGCTGAAAACATACGTTCTTTTAATCAGGGAAAGAGACCCATCTGGAAAAATAAGCATTTTTGAGAGGTTTTAGAGCTCTTGTTATAAAAGAACTAAAAATACCACACAAATGAACAGGACAGCATACCACATGTGGTTTTATGCAGGTTCTCCTGCCAGCTGAAGGGCCTAGGTCCTGTGTGCATTTATTACAAAAAAAAAAAAAAAACATTGAGTGCTACTAGATAGATAATCTGGAGTGCCAAGTAACTATAGTGAGTTAAAATGAAGTAAAATAGCTCAGCTAAAAAGACCTTCAAGGAAAACCAGACAGACCCATATAATTCAAGCACAGTGAACAGCAATACAAAAGTTTAATTCTACTTGCAAATTCAACATTAATAGGTCAATTATAGAGTAAGGTCTGCAGTGTTTTATGAAGAAAAGTTGATGCTATTTAGGATTTCTGCTAATCCCTTTATTTTTTTGTTCTAAAAAAATTGTTTCAGTCTCCCAGATGATGAAACATACAGCAAGAAACATGGGATGCCACAGATTTGAGCACAACTAAACCTATTCAAGCTAAGAGTGAAAATATTAATTATTACCCAGAAGACAATATATTCAAATGCAGTGTTTCCTAAGAGAGGAAGAAAAAAGAGACACAACAAGAAAGAAATAAAACTGAAATTAGTAACATTAAAACTCTTTTCCTCCCCTTTCCTCAAGAAGAGCCAAAACCTTAACAATATTGATTTCTATCTATTTTCTGTTTATCTTTTTTGTCCACTCCATCTCTGCCAGTTGCCCCAGGCAATCAACAAAGCTCTGCTTGTTCAGCCTTTGATCATCTCCGTGCTGGAAGATTAGCATATGCATACTCTCATTCTCCCCTTTATCCTGTTAATAAAGCTCCAAACTCCCTCCGCTGATGTTCAAGAAAGCAACCAGCTCGGGAGCCCCGATGATTTGCCCCCATTCCCTGCTCTGCTCAGGACTTGGAATGCTAAATACCAGGCACGAGTTGTGTAAGTGCTTATCCAGCAGCCCTCTGAGGAGCAATTCTTACTTGTTTGATGCAGTCCACGTTTGACAGACGTTCCTGGATCAGATTGGCCCAAAGCGCGTTGGGAATTTTCTAAAGAAAGAACAAAAAAAACCAAAAAAAAAAACCAAAAAAAAAGGCTGAATATTCACAATTGAGTTCAAAAGGAATTTTGCCATGCAGGCACGTTGTGGTTAAAGGTGAAGTGAGATGTCTTCTTGGAAATAAAGAAATAAATAATTCTGTGCGAGTCCTGGGTCATTAACATGAGTTAATGACAAAGAGTTAATAAGGGCACAAAAATCAGTGTTAAAGGGAAGCTGAGCACGGAGCATGAATATCCATGGGGGTTTTGCACACTGACATGGAAGCAGTGCCAAGTTGTGCACACTGACACACACATTGGACATCAGACCTGCAAAGGGACCCAGAAGAACATCACATCCACAAAGCATCCTTTTAACCACAAGGGTCTGACCCCTGACTGCTCCATGTGACAGAGGGCTCAGCTCTCATCAGGGACCTGCCAGCTCTCAGTGACACAAACAGAACCTCAGACACTGAGCAAACATCACAAAGAGCCTGATTTTCAGGAGGTTTGTTTCATAGCTTCAAGTAACTCTCATCATCCAAAAGGTTTATTTAAAATATATTTTACAGTTGAACTTAGTAAACTCAGGACTGTGAAATGGGATGGAAACTGCATCTGCCAATATTTTCAATATTTTCAAATTGCTGTTTAGTTCTGTGACTGCTGCTTTACCCATCTCTAGAGATGTTTTGTAAGAAGGTATTTGCTGTGTGACAGAAGAACAAAGTTCCTATACAGATCAGCACCCCTCAACATTTAATTTGATTTCCTAACAAGAAATCAGCAATACTCTCCCTTCCTTCTAGTAAGAATTTGCTCCACTAGCTTGTTAATTTAGGCTTTCATTCTATGCTGAACTTGGTTAGCCAGTTTAACTCAAAGTCTAAACTTCTGCCCATGCAGCTCATAACAGCCATTAATCATTTCAATAAATGGCTTGTCTTATTTATTCTGTCATTATTGGTAAAAAAGAATACTCAAAAAAAAAACCCCAACCTGCAATCAGATCCTCTACCTCCCAATTAAAATAAATTATCTTTCACTTAACAATGTGAGCTTGACTCTCTGTTACCTTTACTTCCATATCCTGTGGTTTCTCATATCATTTTCCTAACCACTTTGAAGGGTATAAACCTAAAAAGGAGTATTTCTATAGGCTGGGAGGGGTACATAGGGCAGGAATCAGATGCTTGTCTGTATTCAAGATAATCTTTCAACATGTTTTTCCAATCTACTTATTTTTCCAATCTAATTGCCACTAACTGTTAATAATTAGACAATTGTCTTTTAATAAGACAATTAATTACATTAATGATCAACTAATCCTGGGACTCATGGCATCTGGAAAAAATATTCTTTGCAGCAACTCCTTTGAACTTCAATTCATACAATGAAACTATCTGCCTGATGATGTGGGAAGATTTCATAAAATCATCTTCACTGGATGATGAAACAATTTCACAAGGAGTGGTGGAAATGGTCCCGCAGAAGGCACTTTGAAGCAGGACGGAGAAAGTGCTCCAGAACACACAGCAGAGCCCAGGTGGCCCAGGCAGGCAGGGTTTGCTTTTGTTTATCTCTTTTGTCCCCAGCTCTCAGTGCCTTCTCCTCACATCAGCCAACGCTGGAGCAGGTAGCAGAGCAGGAGGGAAGGAAATTGCTGGGTTTGCTGAGAGCCAGCAGGTCCCGAGGGTGCTTTGCCAGAGCCTCCTGCAGCCCCTCGCTGCTGGAACCTGTCACCTTCCAAAGGGGCACCACGCTGCTCCCAGGGACAGCCAGGGCCTGGCTGCTCCTTTCATGTGTCATGTCAAACCAGGCTGCACGCTGCTGGGGGCTGCTCTGCTCAGCCCTGCCAAACCAATTTAAACCAAATTTATCCTCGCTTCTCTCCGCGCAGCGCTGTTCTTACTCCTGCCTTTGGAGAGGGGTTTGCTGCACAAAAACAACCAAGGACACACATTCAGGTATTTCAGTGTTTGAGCTCCTTCTGCTCTCCGTGGCTCAATTCCAGTCTCATTTCCTGGGCAGTTTTCCCCCCACCGAGCGGTGGCCTACAAAATCATTTTCAATAGGCTGCTTGCAGAATGCCTAATTATTCCACTAGAAATCAGGATATCTGGTACATATCAGGCAGCCCATTTATAATTTATCTCTCATAAACACATAAATATATGGTGAGCCTGGGAGATGGGATTGCACTTCCCAGAAATCTGCAACAATGGACAGTGACACATATTTGATAACAGCCAAAGCACACCTTACCCACAGAGCTGTCCCAACACTCAGAGCAGGTAAAGGAAAAGCTTCTGTGGGATTTTGGTCAGGTTCAGACCACTTTTCTGGTTTAATCACTATTTCCATACTTGCTGAAAAACCATACCCACTCATGATTAATTTTAAATATTCCATGTTATTTCAGGAACACCATACTTCAATTTCCATGCCTGGTCTACTCAGAGCTCTATTTCATTTCCCTTTCATAAAATTCCCACACTTTTTGTAGGGCAGCTTTTTCAGTAGACATTTTTCTTGGAAGTTTTGGATATATTTGCTCTGAAAACAGCTTCAGCTAAAAATTTCTGGCTTCTCCACATTGGCACCTTGGAGAGAACAGCAATCAAGTTTGAAGAAATTTACTTTAGGATCCTGAGTATCATGAATGTTTAGATTTAGTTTGTTCAGATAAATAAACATGAAAGGCTGGTCTTTTTTGGATACACAAACCTGGAACAGTTTCTTTTTATTCCTTCAGAGCGGCTTACCTTGGAATAGATTGGAATGCTGACCATGCATAGTCAAGGATGCCTTGGATTTATTTTTCTCTTCCATTTTATTTCTTTTTAAAAAGCACAGGGACATGACACAACTCTGGAGCAGTTTTAAGTTATTAGGTATTATGCCAACACCTTAACTGCAATTTAGTGTAGCATTAAGAGCACACCCATCCCATGAACCACAATTACCACGGTTGTTTCAACTTCTTATTTTATCCAGTTAACAGGAAAAGTGAAACATGCAATAGCTCATCATTAGACTTCACTATAGGAAAACCTGAAGATGCTTCCTATTAACATTATAATAACTAGAGATGAGGGAATAATTTGCAATGATTTATCCAAAAATGTAGCCTCTTTTTCTGTTCATGGAATATTTATTGGTAGCTTGTGGTTCTTCAATTTACTGAATATTCAAAAATACCTGACTTCTTTTTGGAGTATTTTTACATGCAGAATGATCACATTTTGCTTTGAACACTCAGTATTTAAAATTCACTACCTGAGCTGTGCTCATTAGTAAGTGGCCAGGTATGTGTGGGTGAATGATTGCTTGTCCAACTTGAAAAATGGAGCTTCAGAGAGCAATAATGGATTTTAAAAATGCCTTCCATGGCTTCCTGTGCCAGGAAAACCCAAATGCTTCAATGGGCTAACACAAAAGAGATGAAAGCTTGGCTGAAGATGAGTAGGTAAAACACGTGAATCTTCAAAAACCACAGGCTTAGCTCCTGCTTTTCCTCTTCATTTATTAAATTGCTTTGGCCAGGACTATAATTTTTAATGCCCTGGTTATATCCAAACTCATGTAAAACCTCTTGTTCTGCTCCTGAACATTCATCCCAACCTAGAGGAATCCAGGAGCTCCCTCCTCATTCCAGGTGTTACATTCAGAGAAACAAACTCATATAAAAGAACAAAATTATTTAGTGAAAACCTCCTCCTAGGGTCTAAAAATCAAATCCAAAGGCAAACTGCACAGTGCTGAACCACCAGCAGCCTCTGCTCTGCAGGCCCTCCTCACTCACTACCTGATTAGCCTTGACATTTTTGACTTTCATCTTCCACACCATCCATCTTTTCAAATCAAATAAGCCCAAAAGGACACCCTTGAAAGTGCATCTGTATAGTCTGAAATATGTTAATAATTACAGTAATTAAACCAAAGGGAATTTTTGTTTTAAATTCTCCCCCTCCAAGTATAAATTTATGAACCTATCAAAACAATCTTTAATAATTAGAACTAAGATTTCAAAGTACATATTCTCAGTAAGAATAATTCCATATCATCCCAGCCAAATGCAAACATTTTTGCCAGTGAGTTCAGGGAGTTCAATGAACTCTTTCCTCTCTGATCTTGAAGTGTGCTACCTGAGGCATCTCCAAACTTCATTCACTAATCCAGTATTTTATTCAATTTTACAATCACTACCCTATTTTAGCCTAATTTTCTAAGGAAAAAGCCCTAATCTGTGTATCACACTGTCTGCCATTTTAGTAAATTACAAATGTGTTGGCCAATTCCAATTCTAAATTGGATTTAGCAGGAGTATAGAATTCCTACAGACAGAAATTTGCTTAAATTTTTATTAAAATGGGTAATAAGGGACAAAACAAACTCAAACTAGTGGACTTGTTAGAGAAAGTCACAAAAAAACAGACTTCTTCCAATCTCTTTCTCATGGAATGCCTTGACACTGGAGAAAGGAATCAGCCAAAAAGGCAGGAATCAGATGCTTCTCTGCATTCAAGTTAACCTTTCAATGTGTTTTTCCAATCTGTCACTAATTTTTAACAATAAGGCAATTAATTACACTACTGATCAACTAATCCTGGGAGTCATGACATCCTGTAAAAAATGTTCTTTGAACATCAATTAGGATGCCCACGATGAATGGATTTAAAAATCTGACTGGAGCAACTTAGGAGCACAGAATTGGGGAAAATTCTTAGTCAGCTGCTTCTGCCTCAGCTTGAGAGCTTCCAGGGCTGTCAGGAACTGACTGGATTGTCATCCTCCTTTTGAGTTAATGCACCAAGTAAGTTATTTGTGTCATGCTACAGAGAAATCAAGCATGCACAACTAAGTAGCACTGTCAGATCAAAAAAAGTTCTTTGTGTACATATTTTCCAGAGCATTTTGTACCAAAGGAGACCTCAGAGATTAATGCTTATTTTATCGAGATTATCAAACATGCCCAGATAGAAGACACTGTGTTTAATAATAGAATGAAGCATTCTCCAGACTGGATTGTGCATATTCCTGGATTTTCCCCACTTCTGCTGCTTGTTCCAAGGTTGGTGCTTTCAAGACCTCCTTTACTTTGCATTGTCTCCCTCTCCTGCCCCTGCTCTGTGTCCTGACACACCAATGTACAACACAGAACAGAGTCTTTGCTCTCATCTGCTCAACTCAGCAGTGGAAATCATGGGAATGCCACGTAATTCCTGTTCTGTGACACGAGAACAACTGTTATTATATTCTCTTACACACCTGGTTTCTTTCTTTATATGCCTTTGCTTCCTCTGTCTGCATTAATACTTCCTTGAATAACAAAGTCTCCTGAGAGACACGTATGGCATTGAAATGTTTACAAAGCCACATTGCCTGAGGGGAGGAAAAAAAAATACAGGTTGAAATATTTGGAAAGAAAATGAAGCAATTTTTTTCAGAAGGCTGCAGAAAGACAGAGCTTTCCTAGCCATACATTTAAGTACACAGACATATATAAGCAACTTTAAGTAGTTTCTTATAAAGATGTTAAAGAGTATCCAGCTTTGAATAACGACTTTTTCATCACCTGTACCTTAACACAGAATTTAAAGAAGGAAACATTCTTCCTATCATGGCCTCACCAGCATCACCTGCCGTTTCTGAGGTTCAAATGCAACTTTTGCATTTAACGGTGCCAGTGGGCATGGGACAACTGACCATGAAAATGGAGCAATTCACAGCAAGAGAACACCACAAATGTGTAATTAACTTACTTCCCCCAGGCTAATTAGTCCTGCTAAAAGGCTGGGAAAACAAGGCAGGCAGAATTCTGTCGCATTCCAGCAGTTTCATTACCTGAGTGAGTTCTCACAGACCTCACTTGAAAATATCTATTTAACAGATATCTGCAGTGTAACACCCAGGTGTATCCCTCAGGAATGTCACCCTTAAATTCGTCTTGTGCTCATCTATCACTTGGATAAATCTCAAAATTCTTTTCCCAGAATAAAATTATCCAAAATGCTGAGCTCAGTAGGAAGTAAGAGAGGAGTAAGTGCTACAACACTGAGGGTAAGGTACTCACAACTGTAGTTTTCCCAGAAGCAGGTGGACCAAGGACACAAATTCTTGGAGCTATGGAACAAGGATATGCAAATGTCAGGGTGCAGAACAGCAAAAATCTCCACCAGTTTCCCACTCTTGTATTGCATAATATCAATGTAGCCACCATGAAACAATTATTTCAGCTGGAAAGCTGCCTCAGTGGAAATTTCAGGATTGGGCTCCACTGGGAAAAAAATGGGGAACAGAAATTCAGTGCCAGCTGGGTCCTCCTTTAATCTCCATGGTCAATGAGATTAACACTCTAACCATGCCACTTGGAGAGATAGATGAGATATGTATATCTCAATCTGTTTAAACACATGGAGAGTTTAGTGGGTGAACCATAAGGTACAAACATTGTCTTACCTGAGTTTTACTTTTATTCCTGAACCATTGATTCAAAAGTAACGTATTTTGTGATGAAAAAATATTTCAGTTTTTAGTTTCACCTAAATAGGTTGTCTCAGGGCTCACAGAAGATTTAGGTACTGCAGAATGAAGGACTCCCTCACTATGCTTTTTGACACCTGCCTTCAATTTTTCTAGCCACCATTTAAAGTAATTTTCCTCATTTCTGTTTCTTGTGTTTCTCTGCTGCAAGTCCCTCTCCTTTCCCTGAGAGGGCAAGGTGCAAAAAAAGCATCCCAGTTCTGAGGAATTCTTAATCCAGTGCACACACACAACACAATAGGCATTACTGCCCTGAGCTTGGTTGGGAATGAATTAGAGGCAAGACAAACAGGAGAAAATGAAGTTGCTCTTAGGAAAGTATTTGGAACTTTTTCCATAAATACACCTTGGGCTGCAATCCCTTGAACTGTCATTTTATATTAACAGCTTTGATGGTTTTTCCCCCTACACCACAGGGAGGAAAAAAGCCCCAAATCACAGTCTGTGCAGGAGGGACTGGTTAGTATTTACTGGGAGTAACACGGGTCAGAGCAGAGGGGGGATGTGCTCACCCAAAAACCTCCTCAGCTCTCGACAACCAGGGGAGATCGTGTCTGATGGGAACAGACAGGCAAGGATTTGAAATGTATTTTCATCAGGCCTTCCATGCAGTTAACAGTTATTGGGCAGGTGCAATTTTTAAACATACATGAAACCCAAATTACAGATTCATCTTTACAAAGTTATCTGACTTGGAAGGTTTAAGAACAACTCCCCCCTTATTGGTTCTTGCAAGTGCAACAGAACTAGTACACAATGTAGAAAAATACTTTAAAAGGATACATCAGCTGTTTTTATCACCTAATTTCTTTCAAATGTAATGTGATTAAATCCTAGGGTTTTTTTAAAATCTAACACCTTGAAACTCCAGCCCGGTACTTAGGAATTATTTATAAACAGCGTCATAAAAGAGTGCTTGGGTGCCAACACTAATCAACTTCTTCAAACCACTTCAAAGAAAATCAAAAAACCTTTCCATCCACAGATCCTTTTGAGGTTTAACTAGGAGCATGATTTAAAATTCACAAGAAAGCCCTTAGGTATTGAAGCTTTAATACACAGCTTTCTTGGACAAACGTTTGATAAAAAACGAAACATACCATTATATACACCATCTCATGCTTTAATATTGCCCAGGGCTACTGTAAATGCTCACTTTGTACTAAATCTGGTTTGCTCTCTGCTTAGTGGCTGGCAGCAGATGGGGCAGTGTAATTCACTGATTTACTCATTTGCACACTTGTAGGACTCCTCTAAAGCCTTGTCCCCAAACATATGACACAGGGGCACTACCAGGACACCACTGGGTGTAATGTTTAACCCCTCCGAGCAACAAATAGTCACTATTTAATACTGCAGCTCAAAGCAGCAGCACGAAGGCAGGAAATTCTGGGAAATGCCTTTTTCTTCGGTAACAAATAATATTTAATACTGTATTCATCTCAATGAGATGTTACAGGATTTACTCGTCCATGTAAAGCAAGTTCTAACATTCAACAACAATTTCAGCAACAACAAATTACTCCTTTTGTCAGGTGTAAATTTGGGTTCCTATTCCTAAAGATGGGTTCCTATTTGAATCCTGGAAAAACACAAAACAACAGCTGGACTCACAGAGTTCCATTTAAATCCAAAATATTCTATGATTAATATTAATACACCAAATTTGCTTAGCTTGTAAGAGAAACCCTTTGTCAAAGAAGAGAAGCACAGGGTACATACTGAACATTCTTGCAGAACTTTTTTACATTCCTTCAGAGGTTTGAGTGCAAAGCAGGAGCTCACAGAAATACCACTCAGACACTGAAAGCCTTTTTCATTAGCACAAACCAAGATACCATGTAAAAAACTTGCATTTCTGAATATGAAAATGATCAGTCTTTACGTGGCCCTTGAAGGTTTTTGAAGGAACACATGAAAGAACAATAGCACAGAGCCCTAAGCACAAACACTTTGCCACACATTTGACCTACAAGATTTTCAAGGCAGTTGTAAGCTATAATCACCATTAGACTTGTTTATATTTTTAAAAGTACTTTGGATCCTATTATTAATTAAAAAGGTTTTCTAACTTCACACCTGGGATAGATGCAATGCTTCTTTTCCACACATCTCTGTTTGAAATTTTCTCTAGGGCTAAAACTGTCTAGGCAAGGCAAGATCATGAAAATTCATCACTTTACTGATGGCTCTAATAAGGTTTTTTTTCCTTCTAAATAGTCAGCACCTTCCACCATGATCAAAAAGTAAAATCAACTCTGCTACACATTTCTGTTACAGTATTTTCCATATAATTTATTCTTAAAACAACATTTAGGCTTTAATTTTAATTGGAGTTCCTCTCCTTCCTTAACAGGGTTTTCCAGACCAAAAGCAGACAGCATTTTCCCCTTGACAAACAACTGCTATAATTCTGTCTTTAGCCTCTAAGTACTGAAGTCATGAGATGGAAACCTGCCTAATTCTGTTAAAATAATACTGTGGGGCTTCAGGACAAATGTTAGCCCAATGTGAAGAAATTTTATCAGCATTCTATCAAACTGCTGATTCTGAATTCTTCCACATATTTTCCATGGGTTTACAAACCAGATTGATTATTCACTCTGCCTCACCAGAAAAGGCTGGGCACAATTTGCAGGATTTGATTTTTTTTTTCTTTAACGTATTTAGCAGCATTTCAATCACCATCCATCTGATCAGCACCACTAAGAGCTCACAGCACCTCCAGTGATAATGATTTCATTGATGCTGCAGCAGAACTTTCATAATGGTTTACTCTGGTTTTAAAGAAACATCAAAGCTCCATGACACCAGCTCTCCCTGACAGCTCACGCAGAACAAAAATTACAGTTCACTTGTGCATACCCAAATATAATCTGCCTAAGGGTGAACAGTTTGTAAATCAAGTCATTTGATTGAGGGTACATGCTTTTATTGTGCAGAATACAGACTCCACATTCAATTTACCAGGTTTTGTTCCACAGAGGAGCAGACACACTCACTGCTCCTTCAGCTGAGGAACTCATTAACAGCAGCGAGTAACAAACTAATCAAAAAGCAGAGAATCTGCCAGCCCAGGTAGAATAGGAACCCAAATTTACACCTGACAAAAGGAGTAATTAGCGAGCTTAAAGACAACAGGAAATATCAGATGGGGCACAGAAGGCATTAATAATTGATACACCAGAACTCTTTGTTATTCCCTTAGAGGGTTTCATTGTTATAACTGTTAAAGTGCATTTCTTATTAGATTACCCACTAAAAAAAAGAAATTAAAAGCATCTTGCCTGTAACTATTCCAAAATGCTCACCATTTTTTTTTTTGTTTCCCCCCTCCCCAAGACTCAGCCTGAAAAGTTTGATCCATCACCTGCCAACGGCAGCGCAGCTCCCAACAGCTGTTTACAAATCAGGAACTGAACTACTTCTGGTGTCTCCATTCCCACTTACCATCATCATTGTTTTGCTTTAAGTGGTTTATCATGAACTCAATGGGATCATCTGGCTTATGAATTAAT
The DNA here is from genome assembly GCF_017590055.1 of Onychostruthus taczanowskii. Classification (NCBI taxonomy): domain Eukaryota; kingdom Metazoa; phylum Chordata; class Aves; order Passeriformes; family Passeridae; genus Onychostruthus; species Onychostruthus taczanowskii. Next base: position 7,193,625 of record NW_024499796.1, read on the forward strand.
AGCTCTTCAAGCATGTTCTGGAAATAAATAGGACAAAGTCAGAGGAAAATTTAACGCGGCTCTGCAGTCGTGATATCTTGCATTTTTACAGCAATGTTACAATGAGGATCCTGAACAGCTTATAAATGCTTATTTATTTTCTTTCACTGACAAAACTGAGACTTCAGAATCTATTTTAGATGCTGAACAACTGATGATGGTCAGAAAATTGCCAGTAAAAAACCTCCAGCCTATTTGTGTTGGCTTATTTATGGTACACACAGACACCAGAAAGGTTTGGCTCGAGCAGCCTGGGGTCGAAAATGGTTGAGGCAGCACTGACATAAAAACCATACAAGGAGTTTGAAAACCAGAGTTAACTTGAATTAGTGCCTCTGCAGGGTAAGATGAGCCTTCTCTGGCACATGCCACAAGTCTCTGACTAGCCCAGAGGAGTGCAGAAAGGACAAGAGCTGTGGAAAACGTAACCCACAGAAATGGCACCTTTCACAGCTGTACCAGCCCTGGCTCCTGCACGAAAAGGAGTGGGGAGAATGGGGGAGAAAAAAGCAAAAAAAGGCTTAAAGCCTTGCCTTGAATTCTGTTTTGGAGCCCGTTTTCATGTTGAACCCCTGAGGTTATACAGAGCCTTGTTTCAGCTCCCATCTGTAACAGTGGGGAGCTTGCAGAGGTTTCAGGGAGGATTTGGGCTTCACAGGCAGAAAAAAGAAAAAATCTGAGAAATCCATACATTTCCTAGCTAGACATTTCAGCCCAGACACAAGTCCTGTAATTAAAACTAAACATCAAACAGAACTAATGCTCTAATTTAGACAAGCTGCTGAAATGCTCGTGCTGGAAGAGACATTTCTAAAGAGCAGTCATAACACTTTTATATTTGCAACTAAATTCCATAAAGTCCGTCTAGTCCATAAAATTTTATATCCTCACCAACGGATTGTCTCTGATTAGAGTGGCCTATTTTCCTTTTCTACTTCATCCACTTAATTAGAATAATTAAAACACTCAATTTTGTTTATAAACTGGTGATCGTGCAAGTTCTGATGCATCAAGGTCTGGGTAGCACAGAGCATAAAAGATTAAATTTGTATTTTTATTGAAAATTCAGTTTAAAATTATTACTTTCCAGCAACATTTATATAAGCAATCTGGATTTTGCTTACCAGCACATTTATAAATAACAAATCTAACAAAAATCTGGGTTTATTATAATTCAAAAATGTTCAGGCTGACAGTGATTGACACTGGCACTGTTTCTTGCCCAAACCCTTGTATTTATCCAATTCTGCTAAACTCAGTTTAATTTCCCATCAGTTGATCTGTTAATCTCTGGGGGAGATTCATATTTTGGGTTTCACGTAGTTTTTACATTTTGTGTTTTGTAAATGTTTTAGCACAGCAATTTCAAGCTGTGTTTGTGTCATTATTCTGCTCCAACACAACTAAACCACAAAAATACCACCCTGAGTAAATCCCACAAACATTTTATGTAATGTGAGTCCCTGCAGCTGCATTCAATGCCTCGTGGCTTCCAAAACACAATGTTTCATTAGAAAAAAAACCAAAAAAAACCAAAAAAAAAACCCACCACAAATGCTATGCTGCACTAGTCATAATAAACAGAGAAAAAAATGATAGCAAAACAAAAAAACAGGAAAGGAAATAAACATTTGTGTGCATTTCAGTGAGCTCTGAGCAAGTAAAACCGGTATTTTTGCAGAGTTAAGAGCAACAGGGGAAGGCTCTCCAGCAAGTTCTGCTATGAGAACAGCACCAGGATGTTTATTGACTGACACAAACCTCCCCACGCACCACACGAGGGCTTCCCCCGAACTTCAGACAAACCGCACCCATCACGACAGCGGGGGAACCAGCCCGGCCGGGTACCGAAATCACAACGACGGCACAGGTGAGCTTCTCTCGCTTTATTTCTGACACCTCGGCGAAGAGGCACAACAGGCAGGCAGGCAGGGGGAAGGGCTTTACCGGGGGACGAGCAGCAGGCGGTGACAGCCCCGGCTCAGCCACGCAGAACCTTCACCGCGCTCCCGTTTGTCACTGTCCCCCTTCCTCCTCCTCCCCCCGTCCTGCCTCGCCTTCCACCGACTCCTTTCTTCCACGGGACGCCAATTTTCCTCCGCAGACCAAATTACACTTAAGAGCAGCAGTAAATGGCAATTAAAATTATTAATTGGGAGAGCGCACGGCTGCGTCTCGGACACCGGCACCCGCGCATCACCGTGCCCAGGATCCCGCCCCGCTGCCCCTCCTCGCCTCCCCCGGCCCCGCCCGGTCTCCCCGCGCCGCGGAGGGGCTGGCGGGGGCTCCCCGTTCACCTGCAGGAGCTGGAAGAGCCCCCGCTCCTCCGCGTAGGCGCCCGCGGGCGGCGGCCACGGCCGGGCCGCGTCCTCCGCGTCCGCCTCCGCCATGGCCGCCCCTAGCAACGCGACTCGTTGCTAAGGAGGCGTCATCGCCGCGCGACGGGGAAAAGACCTATCGCCAAACGGGGGCGTGGCCACCGCCTCGTTTACAGCAAAGGGAATGGGGAAACGTCATCGAGCACCGACGGTTGCCATGGAGACGGCGGCGCGGTCGCCGCGGCAACGGCGGGGCCGAGGCCCGCGGCCCGCGCTGTCCGCCCGCTCGGCCCGCCCGGCCC
>NW_024499796.1:7196292-7306837 GCF_017590055.1 Onychostruthus taczanowskii
CGGCGCGGGGGGCGGGCGGGCCGGGCTGCGGGCCAGGCCGCCCCGAGAGATTCGCATCTTTCCGCAGGGAATCCGCTCCGCGAGAGAAGGCTCGGCTGCCCTGGCCCAACAGGGCTGCCCTGGCCCAGCAGCTCCCCTTCTTCCTCTTTTTCTTTTTCTTTTTTTTTTTTTTTTTTTCCTTTTGTAAATTTTCCACTGACCGCCACAAGTCCAGCTGAGGCGAGACACAGAAGTGCATCACTTCTGAAATGCAGCCTCCTGTCTCTCCTTTCCCCCCCAGATCCAGCAATAAGCCAACATGAACGAGGTGGTGGAGACCCTGAGGAAGATCGAGGAGAAGTACAAGCTCTTCCAGCAGCAGCAGTTCACGTTTATCAGAGCCCTGGAGCGCACCCGGGAGGAAGCCCACGATTTGATCAGACCTGTGTCATCCATTGTCCAGGTACAAATCCCTCAGCACAAAGAGCTCCCTGCTGTGGCAGCAGCGACAGCACGGGGCTGGAGGGCAGCTCCAGGGGCCAGTGCAGGGTTTTCCTCTTTTTTTTTTTTTTTTTTTTTTTTTTTTTTTTTTTGTAAATTTTCCACTGACCTCCACAAGTCCAGCTGAGGCGAGACACAGAAGTGCATCATTTCTGAAATGCAGCCTCCTGTCTCTCCTTTCCCCCCCAGATCCAGCAATAAGCCAACATGAACGAGGTGGTGGAGACCCTGAGGAAGATCGAGGAGAAGTACAAGCTCTTCCAGCAGCAGCAGTTCACGTTTATCAGAGCCCTGGAGCGCACCCGGGAGGAAGCCCACGATTTGATCAGACCTGTGTCATCCATTGTCCAGGTACAAATCCCTCAGCACAAAGAGCTCCCTGCTGTGGCAGCAGCGACAGCACGGGGCTGGAGGGCAGCTCCAGGGGCCAGTGCAGGGCTGCAGAAATGTTTGTGCTGAAGGGAAGGTGGAGGAAAAGTGCCCAGGAACGTTTGTGTGTGACTGAAGGTGTGGGGAGAGATGTCCTGTGCGGGGCCTCCCGGGATCTCAGGAGCAATCTCCAGGCTCAGCAGCACTTTGTGCTTTAGCTGAACGCTGCTGAGGCCCAGGCACAAACACAGGCTACAGGAAAACAATGAAAGCAAGCCTCCTTCCCCAGGCACACTTGCAGTCTGCAATCCCCAGCCTGCAGGAAGCAGCGTGCCTGGCTCTTGCCCCTGCTATTGGTGCTGCTGTATCTTTCTAGAGTGCTTGTTAAAAATAATGGCTGTGTTACACAGGGAGCAGGATGGATTGAGGGCTGACAGCCCCACGTGGGCAAGGGGTTTGCTGGGCTTGCCTGGGAATTTTTATAGCAGGCTCTGCTGAAAAGTAGAACGGAGAGCACCTGGAGACAGAGGGGGAAAAAGAATCTAAATCAAATCAGAACTGTGGATTTGAGACGGCAGAGCTGGGGCCCAAAACCCAGATGGATGGCAAAGGCAGAGTGAAAGCCAGGCTGCTGTCAGGATCAGGACACACCATGAGCTGCTTGTCCTTTCCAAGGGCTGCCTCTCCCACACAGAAGGGCTTTGCTCATTGCTTGAAGAGGATGGTGGCACACATTGCACTGAGCCATTTCAGCCCTTTGGGATGTTGCCATTCCCTGTTTGCAGAAGCACTGGCATTTCCCCCTGTGCAGGTGCAGTGCTACAAGGACCACCACTGCTACAACGCCACCGACAGGCGCATCCTCAACATGTTCGTGTCCATCTGCAACGAGCTGCGCTGCCTCTGCCGGAGGATGGAGACGGTGCACGCTGGGGACAGCGTCACCAAGGGCCTTTTGGAGAAGTGCAAAGTGCTCCTGAACGACAGCAACGACCTCACGGCCCTTCGAGCCACGTAGGTGCCTCCCCGGCTCGGCTCGGCTCCTGGCATTTGGCTGTCGCTGCAGGGGCTGGCACTGCACATTCCCCCCTGGCTCTGCAGCAGTTGTGTCTCAGCCCCTGCCTGGCTCTAGTGAGGGCACAGGGTGCTGCCCAGCTTGCTGTGCCGGCTCTTGGCAAACACTGCCAGTGTCCCTGCACAAAGAGAGAGCTGCTGTGTTTGTCCAGCCTCGCTGCGGTGCAGGGCAGGGCAGGGGGTGCCCTGAGGCCCCTGCAGTGCTCAGGCAGGTTAGCTGCTCCTTCCTGCTGCTGCTCCTGTGCACGGAGCTGATTTCTGCAGGGCAGTGTCTGTGTGTCCTCTGCAAGAGTCCAGACCTGTGCCAGGGTGGTTTTTGGCAGGACTCATCAATCCATGGACAATTCCATCCGTACTTCTCCATTTTTGGGTTGCAGAGCTGGGACTCCTGTGCCAATTGTTCCCCTCTGTCCCACAGCTACCCCCACCGTGTTGTGAACCTCCTGAGCCTGGAAGAAGCGAGGCACCGCTACGGAGGGGTGGTGAGCGTGCTGCCCATCGTGATAGACAGCATGAGGGAATGGGTCACCCACTCCAAGAGGAAGCTGCTCTGTGTTGTGAGTCCTGCATGTGCCGTGTGCAAGAAGGAGACACCTACTTCCCAAACAGCAGCTGCAGTTCAGACCTCCAACAGTAATGAAAAAACTGTACAATTGCAGGAAAAAGATTTCCAGAAATTCCTGGCGGCAAATCAACCTCCGCCAAAAAAGGCACCCTGGAGGCCACCAGGCAAACACCCCTATTAAAGGATCAGAGCTCCTGCATCGTCTGCTCACCACCTTTATCACCTGGCTGACCAAATAGAGTGCAATGAACACTAGAGATCCATCCTGAGCCCACTTTCTGCAGCCAGCCCGGGACGCGTGCATTCCCTCTCCCTTGCTGATATTCCCACTCTGCTCCTCAATCCCCACAGAAGCAGCTGCAGCTGCTCCCTGGGCCGGCAGTGCAGTGGGAGCAGGGATCACTCAGGACTCATCAGGTTCTAAACTCTCAGACATGAATCTTTGACAAGTCATTTGAAACAGGATTTTACATTTTCTCAGCCTTCCTCCTGAGGAAGATCCCCTCCCTGCCACAGCCAGGGGCTGAAGAAGCTGCCTGTCTCAAGGATGGGATACAGAGCAGCAAAGGGCTGGCATCATGGATTCAGCCACATCTTTGACATTTAGATTTGTCTCTAAATTTCCCTTGCCCTCACAGAAATCGTTTGTTTAGCTGGACCACAGAATGCCTGTTTACAGGACACTAAGGGGGTTTCCCATACCTGGCACTGGCTGCAGAGGCCAGTCTTCATCAGCTGTGCTCTGCTGCAGCCTCCTGCAGCTCCTCCCTCCACAGAACAGCTCCCCTTACACCTGTTGACTCCTGTGCTGTCAGAGCTGGAGATGTAAAGGAGGGCAGAGTTCATTTTGCCCTTAATTTGTGTGTACTGACAACAGCCAAACAAAACGCCCCCATGCTCCTCAGACTTTCACAAAACAAAAGCCGTTTCCAGTCCATGTGATCCATGGGAATGTGGTGGGAGCATCACGCTCAGATGGTTCCTGTTCAAATTGCAGACTGAACTGCCTGTGCCTTCCCTGCTTCAAGGCAAGGTTAGCACTACATTAGGCCAGATGTCACACCCAATGGGCAAGCCCATGATGGCCCTGGGGCTCAAAATATGCAGCATGAGGTCAGCACGTCTCTACAGCCCTTCCTAAATAAGTGTCCTCCCCATGTCTGACTTCTCTTGTCCCCTCCAAATGACCTCCTGCTGGAAGACACTCCTGAACAAACAATTTCCCCTTGCATACCAGGCTCAGTTTGCTGTGAGAAAGCTTTTGCCTTAAAATCACCAGGTTTTGGCAACAAGCAGCTAAAAAACAGAAGGAAGAATTAATACAGAGGAGGGGGAACAGGAAGGAAAGGCAGCTCAGATAAAATGGAAAATATTTCTAGGAGCATTTTTGTTCCTCACATAACCCTACATTGTTTAGCACTTTTTTCCTTTCCCCTATCCACTTGCACTGCAATGCACCCAACCCAGTCTGCAGTAAAGCCCTATTTTTAGGGAGATTTGATCCAACTGAACTGAACCTTGCTGAACTCAAAATGGTAACAGAGGGTCACAGAGCAGCTCCTGGGCACCACTGGGGCCACAGCCAGTGGAATGTCACTGTCACCCTCTCTGGCTTCACTTGAGATCCCCAGTGCAGAGGCAGCTTCAGGCTGAAAAATCCAAGTTGTGGCAGCTGCCCTGTTGTGTTCCATGGTGCAGACAAGTGTCCAGTGACAGTTGCTGTCTTGGAAAGGTTTTCAGGACAAGCTGCTAAGACTGAATGATGACAAGTGCTGGGGACACAAGAGATGCTATTCCCTGATCTTGTTTCCAGCTTTCTTGGCCCTGTCCTCTGGTTTAAATTTGAACACACAGGCTGTGTGTGAGGAGACCAAAGTTATCCTCCAGTTTGTAGCTCACTTTCAGCTTCCAGGGATGAGCACAGCACAAATGGTTTGTCAGAACAGTCCTACCAAAGCCAGTCCACCACTGCTGCTCAAAACTCCAGTGCAGTTGACATTTTGCACTTGACCAAGGTAATACACACAAAAAAGTTCCCAAATTTTAATAATAAGAGTCATACATGCAAGAAACAGTTCCCAAATCTTAGTAATCATTTCTAGCCTGGCCCTATCCTTTCAGTCAGTGTCATGCAGCCAAAATTTTAAGACCCAAGCAGAAAAATGAGTGCATAAAACTTGCAGTCTGAGGTTTGATAATGACAAGACCAGAATCTGTTGGAAGACTGCAAAGTTAAGTCTCACAAAAACATCCAGACAAATTACTTAATTTCCATACAAGTTCTCCTCTTCCAGAGTGGATGGACACTTCAAAAGACAAAAAGATACAGCAAGAATTGTTTTCCTCTACTACAAATCAAGCTGTTTGAAGAATTTACATAAACAGGATGTAAATGCCACACACAAAAGTGCAATAAAGTTTTACTTTAGCCTCAGTGAGCATAAAATTGCAAGATACACACTGAGAAACCAGGCAGGGCACCAGCCTGACTTTCCTACAGATCTGTCACTTAGTCCAGAAAGTAAATGCTGCTTTTTTGTTCAAAGGCTGAAATAGACACATGGGCTGGTAATAGATGATATCAACAGAATCCTGGCATCTGTATGAATTATCTCTGTGCTCCCTTTGATTCAGCTAAGGGTCAAATCAGGCTTTTGCCACAATGAGGAACCTGATGTAGTTGAAGGTGTCCGCACTCAGTGCAGGGGTTGGACTGGATGAGCTTTAGAGGTCCCTTCCAACCCAAACCGTTCCGTGAGAATCCGTTCTGTATGTTCAATATGCGGCTCCAGCCTCTCACACACCGAAAGGACAGGCCAGAGCTCAGACCCCGAGAAGTTAGGGTGGGCTGTCAGGAGCCCACTGCACATCTGCAGGGGAGCAGAAGGGTCGGTTCCAGGGAGAGCGAACTCAGCATCCCAGAGATGCCGGGCAGGCGATGGAGCGCAGGGATGGGCTTGGCAGGGCCTCTAGCGGCCGCCTCAGAGCGGCGTCCAAACCTCTCACCGGCAACTTCTACACAGCTCCAACAACCCTGCTGTCCCCAATCCTGAATCCACAGGGCTTTTTAAACACTGGTCACAGGTATCCAACCCCGGGACACAGCCCAGGGCAGCTGTGGGGCCGCCTGCTCCCACTCCCATCCCCAGAGCTGTAATTTCAGAAGAGCCAGCGGCTGTTCCCTGTCACCACCAACCTGTTCCCCACATCATAAACACCCCGAGGCAGGAGAGGTTTTCCTGGGAGTCCTCAATTCCCCTGGTGGTGGTGCAGCACCAGTTTGAGCTTTCAGTCAGCTGAGCATCGAGCACAAGGAGCAGAGGCAGCTTTGCAGAAACCAGGAATAGCGTCTGGCAGACAGGAGAGATCAGCCAGCCCAAAACCGGAGTGAAAAGACCTTCAGGGAAAAAAAAGTTCAGCCAAGTAAAGCCCACAGACACCAAAATTGTGATGACCATAAGTCAAGTATTTGAACAGTCTTGTCTGGAAAGCAAAGCCCATGGGAATGCAAAGCAGGCTTCCTTTGCAGAGCTCCCGAGTGTGAACGGATAAAGCAACTCAACTGCTGTGATTTCCTATTTTGTAACCACTTTTAAAATCCACCATTGTGCCAGCAGATAAGCAGTTCCAACAAATCAGGATCAATCAGCACAGATATTTTAATTTCCTGAATTTGAAGTATTTCCTTCCCTAATGTCTCCTGTGTGATTATCAGCTGTTATAAACTGCCAAATGTACTGCTTGACATTAGTGAGTAAGGAAGGCACTTAATTTTTCTTTTTGTACCCCAGCAATACACTTCTGTGGGTAATTTTTATCTAATGATTTTTTTTATACTGGCAAGGGATTAAAGGGATGCCTTATTTTGAACCCATTATGTTTAAGGGCAAGCTAAATTCACTTTGTGCTTTGTTTTCATTTTTCTACTCCCATGCTTTAGAACTAATCCCAATGCAGGGGTCCAAACAACTTCTTGTGTCACTGAACTCCTATGAAGTTTATGGTGTTTTCTATATAAAATTCTCCACAGACATTACAAAACATGCCAAAGCATGTTCACAATGTGCCACTTGCACAACTTAGACCCTTGCCTGTGTTGCCCATATTTAAGAATTATACTTAGTCCTTAATTGGAATGCTGAGGCTTGTGTATGGATTACTAAACTGCTTTGAGCAATCTTTCAAATATTCCTTTATTTCAAGAAGAGAAGAAAAAAGAAAAACCAACCAAACAAATAAAAACCAATTAAAGACCAGAACCAGTGAGAAAGTGCCAGTCTGGGAAAAAAGCAAAAGAAGAGAACAACCTTACCTCACCAGGTTAAGCTTGGAAAAAGTGGCCCCAAAATTCCTCATGGTCTGAGGAAATGTCCTCGTGCATGCACTGTATGGAAGTTTGGAAAAGCACAGACAGAGCCAACTCCTGACAGCAGCCCCAGCTTTGCAAACAAGGCTCTGACATTTCCAGCTATTAATTTCTCTAATCACTGTGCAGTCCTGGCCTGCAGGAGCAAGGCCATGCAGAAGCTCACCAGCAGATCTGCAGCACTGAACTGTTTGCAGTTCATTTATGGATTATACTGGCACATTTTTGTGAGTTTGTTTGGCACAGAAGGAAAAAAAAAAAGACTTTGGCTCCATGCAGAAAAATGAACTTCTAATGGTGAATCCTGTGCAAAGGGGCAGCAGCACTGACCTGCTCTGGACTGTTCCATCTGGGAAAATGTTTGGACACTGAGCTCCCCTTCCATGTGTTTAGTTCCAAGAAGGTCTGGCAGGGAATTTAACACAGAGTAGTGCAAAACAATACATTTTATTTGTTCACAGTTAAACACAAGCAACTGCCTTGACATTTTAGAACATTCTAATAAGGACAGCAAAACCTCCTTTTGGTTTAAGTTCTCTTTAGCTTACGATTGTACCATTTCCTCGTATTTCATATTTATGGCATTTAATGTGGATTGTTTAACATGCTTACAAAGAGCGAGGCAGGGAACAGATTAACTTGACAAAGACAGCAATTTTAGATTTAACTAAAAGCAGTCAGTTAAAAAAATCTGTTTCCACTTCACTGATGGGACCCCTTCAAACAAACTGCAAGTTAACTACATACAGCAGATCCATGATTTTTAGACTTAGGAAAGAAAACTGCAAAATTTGTTCCTCCATAATCTTTGTGGTCCATAAACAAACCTAAAGTGGTTTCCATTACTATCCTGGTGCTAAAATCCTGTTTAAAAGAAGAAAAAAAGCCACCTTACCAAAGAGCTTGCCTTGCTGCCAGGGCATTTTTGTGACTGACACAAAACCTGCCTCTCCTGGGAACGCCAGACCCAGGCTGGGCAGAGCAGGATGGGCAGGAGCTCCTCCAACATTCCCAGCTGAGCTGGCCCATCAGGCCCTTTGTGTGCAAACCGTTCACTCCCCAGGCTGGGATCCAGTGGGAGAGGGGCAGGAAAGCTCCAAATCTTAAACACGCGCTACCACGTTTGCTACCACTACGTCTGAGAAAGCCTAAAGACAAAACCAGGCTGCCACTTACAACCAACTCTCTACTCTCTACTCCATGCAGTCAGCTTTGACACAACCACTGAAGTTCACCTCTACTCTCAGAGTTCAGACTGACCAACTGAAAGGACAAGGAGAATAATTTAAGACAGGCAGAAATGTATTCAGACCTTGGAGTTACGGAGGAGGCGGGAATGGGAGCACGAGTCCTGGCAGCAGTGAGCTGAGCAGCTCTCACAGCCTCGTTGCCTCCCGGGCTAAGAAGGGATTTGGACTACAAATGCAAGTGTGCTTGGACTTGATTTCTGTGTGAGGTGGTTCTTAAACAGCAGCTGCCACCCACAGAATGTTTAGGAGAAGAGGCCACGAGTGATGCAGGGGAACTGTGAAGCCTGAACCATCTGAGTACAGCTGGACCCAGCCAGGGGGACATTTAAAACAAGCACTGCCTTCCTAACAGCAGGCCCTGTTCTGTCATGAAGGAGATTGAGTCTGACCACTGACAAGCCCTGATCCCACAATCCTCCTTCACAGAAGGCTCATAATTGACTTAAAACATAATTAACACCAAAAAGCTTCACGCCAGGATTCTGATTTCAGTGTGAGCAGGATTCCTCCTCAGCCTTGTCATCTAAGGAAGTAGGATGAGGGTGAAGGGGAGAGACCTAGAGCCAAATTGACACTGCTGAACTCAAAAATGTGCTGCAATCTGAGTAGGAGGGCACTCAAAGGAAACCATACTCTCCAAGGCAAGCCTGAAAAGGTATTGCCAGGAAGAATGAAGCCAATTTCTTAGACTCAAAACATGGTGGTCTTGTTCAAACAAGGAACAAATGAAGAAGGGTGAGGCAGCACATTTCCCTGATTAGAGAAGCAAATCCCCCTCTGCAGATCTTCATAATCTACCTCCATGTTCTGCATCCTCTCCCTGCTTGAGTAAAGCTTCCTCTTCCCTCTTCTCCCACCCCAACTGCTTTCCCATACAAACCAGTGTGAGGTCAATCAGGCAAACACTTCAAACACCATGAAGATCTGAAGCTGGTGTTTTAACAAGTCTTCAGCATTTATGGTCTCTTCTGCATTACAAGCTCCAGTTCCTTTTTGTCTGTTCAAATGTAACTTCCCAGGAAATGTTAAGGACAATATAAACAATGATCGTGAATTAGGGTGAATGAATCATTTTGCAGAGGTACAATGTTCTTTAAACATTTGGGTATTCAATCAGACTCCAACTTAATGAAGGCTGGGCTCTGAGGGATGTGGGAGAGTGGACAGGCAAAAATAGAGAATGCACTGGAAAATCTTAGTGCTGCTTCTTTCCAGGATGAAAGGAACCAAAGTCACCTGGACAGGCAGCACAACCAACTGCTCTAAATGGGAAGCTTGCAAAGAAATACAAAGCATTCAGAGTAAACTCACAAATGTTAATTTGGCCTCATATTGCACTCAAGTTCATAAACGCAGCCACTCAACTGGGGACAGGGAGAAAGGGAAAAAAATACTTGCAAATGCTAACAGTTGTCCCTTCAAATTAGTACACGCTGCTAAGGATTGAATTTGAGAAAGAAGCAAGAGTTAGGCTGGGCATTTTCAATTCCAGACCCAAAAATCCACTTTGCATTCATTCAGCAGCCTCCTTCCGTTCCTGGCCATCGATCCTGCTCCGCTGCATGAGCCACTGCTCAGACCAAAGAAACATAAAAGCTTTTAGTTAAACTTGCACTCACGCCTCCTGTTCTATGCCAAGAATATGAAAATAACACTGATTGACTATCTTCCTCTTTAACTGTGGTCATGATGAGTTTCATTGTAGTCCATGATATGAAGCTGTCCAACACTGCTTTCCTGGAGCTTAGGCGAGAGGTTCTCGGGGCTTGGAGGGGCCTTTGACTCCATGCTTGGATCTTTACATAGTTCAGTCTTTAGGGCATCAGACAGCCTGTTGATGCTGACCCCCTCCTCATCACACTGGCTTTCACTCTTGTTGCGAAATAACTCTCGTGCCTTCATTCCAAGGAAGCTCTTGGAGCTGGGGAGTGAACCTACAGTCAGTGGGACAGTAGTGGAGGGCTCCAGCAACACAGACGTGTCCCAGCGACTGCTCAGCCTCTGGTTCTGGGGTTTTTCTGGGGTGGAGAGCTCGCTGCTGCTGCCCCCCTTACTGCTACTGCTGCCTCGGGTGCTGGGAGGTTTGGTCTCTCCATTTCTACCAAGTGTTTCTTCACTGTGTCCTGCTGTATCTTCATTACCACAATCCAGCCTGCTTGGGGAAGAGAGAGGACACAGCGTTAAGAAAATTAACAGTAATTAAACAGTGGAGAGGGAAATGCTGGTCGGGGCAGATTACTTTGATTACTGTCCCTTTCTGCCTCTGGGTATGTACTTCAACAGGTTTCCTTTCACACTTCAGGGGTAAAGCAGGAGAGACGGGGGGTAACCAGATGTGTCACACACTCAGCTTTGCACATCCACTGTTTTTAAGTCCAAAACTGACAATAATCCCCCATGGGTCCTGCAGATTTCACACCACCACCCTCACCTTTCTTCTGCTGCTTCAGCTGCTTCTGTTTTATCATCTTCAAGTTTTTTCAGTAGACTGCTCTTCTCCAGCCGCCCAAACAGATCCAAGATCTCCAGCTCAAATGCCTGGGTGATTTTTTTCTGAGCCTTGTACCTGCTTTCTACTGCCTGCAGCTGACCCCTGAGCAAAGAGAGAAACCAGAGTGTCCAAAATCTCCAGATTCTGCCTCAGCTGTGACAGGGCATCTGCCAAAGCACAGCTAAAATGTTACATAAGAAACCCCTACCTTGCTTGGATTTTAACATCTTCCAGGTATTTCTTTTGCTCCAGGAAGAGGTGGTCCTTCTTTGCAAGCTGAGATTCCAGTTCAGCTATCCTTTTCTGGGAAGCATCGAGCCTTTGGCTTTGCTGCTGAACACACAACTTTGCTTTCTCCAGTTCTTTCCGAAAAGCAGCGTGCAACATTTCAACCTCCTCGAAGCAAACAACACAATGGTAAAGTCTAATTTGATCCTCTGTTATTTTTATTGGTGTTTAGACATGTTTCTGATGTTATAAATAGGCACATTTTAAAGCAAGCCAGAATAAAAGCAGCATTTCTAAAAACAGATATAGAAAACCAGCCCTGCTGAGGATGTACACTATTAAAATAATTACACATCACTGGAATTTATTAGCACATTAATGTTCCTTATGAAAACCTCTTTTCATCAAAGCACTCTTGCCAGTTCTGCACTGGATTAGAGTAGACAAACTCTATTTTAAATCCATTTTCCAACACGACCTTCATTAAATACCAGTAGAAGACTCCTTTTCAGTGTATTATTCACCTTCTTTAATTACGTGCTCTCACGCAGGAACACAGTTATATTGTTGTGTAATTCACTTGCTTCTAATTAGAAAAAGGTTTCTTTGAAGTCAGGAAGTAAAACCATATGAACCACAGAAGTCTCAGTGAAGTTACTGTTAACTTTTAATAGGAAAATGACTGAGTGGGAAGGCTGAGATGCTCATTTTGAAGTAACACCTCAAAAAAACCCGTAAAATCCTTGTTAAGATCTTTCCACAAATTCTGGCACTACTACCCTGCATTATTTTACCAACAATCTGCTGTCAGTTACATTTGAGCACACTAAAGTCTTGGCTTTTGGATAAGAAATTGTTAAGAATTTACATCAGTTGGCTAAAACAGACCCCAGGTGTACCCCAACAACCCTTTCTTAACTTTCAGAAGGGGCATTGAAGATATTCCTCAAACCCACAGGGCACAAAACATCTGAAGAGAAGATCAAACATACAATCAAATCCCTGAAAATCAATTTCAGAACAAAGAGTCTGTTCAGTTACAAAGCCTTTCCTTCTGAACTCAGGGCTGGGAACTGCTGGATGATGACCTCAAGGGAAGTCTCCCCAAAAGTCCTCTGCACTGGTACCTTTGTAGTGTCTGTGTGCTTGTGCTGCAGCTGCTCCAGGTACAGCTCATTGACCTCCCCAAGAACCAGCAGCTGCCTGTTCAAGAACTCCATCTGCTGTTGCACTGATTCACTGTTGGAAAGCTGGGAAGGGAAATGGAACAGAATCCAACACTGGGATGAACAGTTCAGCAGAGTCATAGCAGACAGGCACTGTGTTCACAGGGTATTTTTATGAAGAAGGGAAACAAAGGCTAAAATCCAATGCTTCATAGGCAGTTAAGTGTTAAATAAATTGTTTTCATAAAGAACTTTCCATTTCCATTCAACTTATGATATAAACAATATCTCTCAGTTGCCAAGATTTAGCAGAGTTTTAATACAAATTCATAATGCTCAACCTGCAAATCCCTGCTGTGGAAAAAGCCAAAATAAGAAGTTTCAGAAGCTCTTTAGCTGAGTTTAGAATTTCTTCACCAAAATACATTTTTCTGTGTTGTTTTTGTGCAGTTAGTATCAAACTCTATGGAGCTCAGCACAGGCTTCTTTCAGATCAAGAAAGAAAAGGCACCTGGTGAAAACTATCAGATAAAAATAATCAGAAAGACACAAAGGGACCCTGGGAACACTGACTTTTCTTACCTTTTGAGAAACTTGGCTAAGCAGCAATTCAGTGTGACACACCTTGTTGTTTGCCTTCTTCAACTCTAACCTCAGATCTGCTATCATGTTCCTGCAGTCTTCCAGCTTGGTCTGTTCAAGTGACAAAAAAAATTACTCAGGGCTCTGAAACATCACTAGGACAGCAAAGGCACAGGAGGCTGCAAACCCCCAGCACTGGAAATCAAGTTATACTGACCCCTCCAAACCAGCTAAGAACCTGCCTTTTCCTATTTCCAAGCTGAAGACAGGACAAAACAGGACTATAAAAGGATGATATTAAGTTAGGCACTTTCAATTACGCACTGTCTTATTCTGAATCAAGACAATCTCTCTAATAAAAATGTGCAGTTTTCTCTCAGGTATTTCATGCCTTGTTATGAAGAAAGTTATTTTTAAAACCATTAAGCAGACAACAAATTTGTTGTTGCTTCATACCTGCAATTCCTGGCTCTGGTTGTAGAATTCCTCCCGGTCGTGCTGCAGCTGTCGGATCTGGCTGTGAAGCTGAGCCACAATATTATCATGTTCCTCCTGAAACTGGTGGTACCTTGCCTGTTCTTTCTGCAGACTGAGTTTCAAGGCCTGGATCTCCTTTTCCTGCAGTTTCAGCTGATCTTTCTGTTAAGAATCCCACATGATTCATCAGACAAGACACCTGCTTAGCAGCTAGGACATCTATGCTCAGCCAAGCAAAGCTGTCATTACCAGCATGCAGGAAAACACTTTTCCATGCAAACAACATTTTATACAGAGCATGTTCTTAAGGCTGTTGGGGCTTGGCTTGGTTTTGGCTGAAAAGGAGATGACATGGTGATAAGGGTGGACAGGCTGAAAACTCACAGCCACATTCAAAGCATGAATGAGCAATAACCTATTTTTCCACTGCCTCTCATGCTTTCAACAGGGACTTGAGCCTCACTGCTGAAGCAACAGTTCATCTTCCAAAATCTACTAGGAAGTTTATTTCTGGCTCTTGTAGTTAATTATCAGAAGGTGAAACTGTTGATGGAATTAGCTATAACATGAAAATGTATTATGAAACACACCTAAATCTGTACTGAGACATCCTTCAGTGTACTTATATCTTCAAATTCTAATATTATGAAACACCTAAATCTGACCTAAATCTGTACTGAGACATCCTTCAGTGTACTTATATCTTCAAATTCTATCACAGTGAACACCTCTGGAAAACAACATTGAGCTTGAGTTTCCAAAGCTATTAGTCCTCATTTGAGGAGCAAAAGGACAATACTTTATCAAATATGCATTAAGGTGTTTAGCCAGGCATTGAACAGCCACTCCACTAACAGGGAAGCTTTTACCATTACCCAAAGGCAAGTGCTGGCAGGGGTCATGCAGGAAGGATTCAGATGCCTGCAGTCAACTCCAAATGACTGACATTAATAACGACAGCACACAGAACTCATGCACGAGTCACTCCACAAACACCGACTTCAATAAAGCAACAAACGAGGCTTCTTTGTTAATTGAGTGGTACCAACAGACACCAGCCAGGCCAAGTAACACTTTTAGCAGCACCAGTGTGTCTCAGTCAGCCTCCCTGCTCACCATGGCAGCATTGTGCTCCTCCAGGGCCGTGGCTTTGATGACTTTGCGCAGGAGCCGGCGGTTGCGCAGCGCGTGCTGCTGCCTCTTGAAGCGCTCGTACAGCAGCTGGTTGTGCAGCAGAAGCAGCTGGTTCCTCAGGGTGTGAATCTCATCCGAGGGGGGAGAACCTGCAGTGGGACACAGAAGAGGTTACTGAGCTGCACTCTCTGCTTTATTTGATCTCCAACACAAAAATCATAAATATTTTTCCCAAAGCAATGGATATATGACTCAAATGGATTGCTCCTTTGATTAAGGAAAAAAAGCCAAGCCACCATCACCACAGAAGCCTCAGAGCACACAGACACATGAATAAGCAAGAAAAACCATCAGTTTTAGATTGAATGAGCAGTGAGAAGATGCAAGGATCTGTCAGATGACCAGCAGCACACTGAAGCTTAGCAAGGCTGAAATGGTCAAAAGCAGAAGTGTCGAGAATTTTGCACTTTTCAAAGATGAAAAAAGCAGCTCATCTCTCTGGAACACTATTTGCTAAGAAGATAAACCATGACTTAATGGAGGGCATCATTTTTCTGCAGCATTAGTTAAAAACCCACAAGCAAGAAGTATGCAGGTCATTGTTTAAGCAAATCTAATAATAGAGGAACAGATTGCCAAAACATGAGAAATTTCCTCACCTCCAAAGTGGGTCCAGTCAGCAGATTTGCTTGGCAGAGACAATCTGAAAAAAGAAAATGCAGCATTAACAGGCAAGTTTAAGTAAAAAAATGGAATGTTCACCTCAAAAGAGCTTATAGCCTGGTAAAAGTACAATTAAGGTCAGTTGGTATAAAAGATTAGGGAGGAAATGTGCAGCTGCTTTTTGGCACAACTTAAAATTAAGCCAGCACAAAAAAAGAGTAACAATAAAGTCTGCAAAGTAAGATTTTCAGTCACCTACTTGTTCAGCTCCTTAGTGTGTGCATCTGCTCCTTGCTGAATCAGCCTGTCCAGCACTTCCACGGGAGAAGTTGAGGACATACAGTCTTCATCCTGGGCTCCCTTGGCTTTCTTTAGCAGCTCCTCAGTCTTCTTGCCAACAAAGAGGTAGGCAGTCTTTGGTAATGCAACCTCAAAGAGGTGCTCATAGAGGGGAGGCTGCCCACTCCCAAACACCACTCTCCTTTGTGCTGGTACTTTACAAGGGCTGGGAGTGAGAATACTCGGCTCCCCAGAGGTTCCTTCCCTGTTCCCAGCAGGGCTTTCCCCAGGGCCTGCACAGGGCTTGTCTATGGGAGTAAACGTTTGTTTGGGTGTTTCCCGTGCACCCTCAGGCCCAGGCTTGTCCAGAGATGTTAAAGGCTCAGAGGTCTGACTGTGTCCCTGAACACTGGAGGCTGCTGAGTGGGTCTTCTTCTGAGAGCCTGACAGACTTTCGTTTGTGCGGTAAAACGGGGAGTCAAATCCTCCTCTAGGCACCATGTGTTCAGCATCGGTCGTGATCTCGGAGATCTCTTTAGATATTGCATCTGAGGAGAGGGGGAGCACCATGATGCATCTGCTATTTCAACAGGACAAACATTTCCTTAGCTAAGATGTAGGTAAGGAGGGCAGACATTACCTTCCTCTCTGTCCTTCTCAGCGCTATCTTCAAACGACAACCCACCTAAAAACTCTGGAAGATCACTTAAGGTTACTGAACTTTTACTACTGGGTATGTCTGAAAAAAAAAAAAAGAAAACAAAAAGTTAATTGTACAGGTGCTGTTTTTCCACAAGACACAAGTCTTACTGCTGTAAGGTTCTCAGAATAAAAGCTTGTCCCTCCTTCAGATGCTTCCTCAGAGGAGGAAGGTATCTGACTGTTCCACTCGACGTAGAAAACAGCTCAGAGATCAGTCACAGGTCAGACCTGATCCCAAATCGTAATTTTGTAAACTTAACATTTGCTATTGCACAACCTGTGGGAGGAAGGATGTGCTGTTTGCAATTTAACCCATTAAATAAATAAAATAAGGTGCCTCCTGTGCATTGTCACTGCTCTACTTCCACATTAGCATTAACCTCCCCTTTAGTTTCTGAGCTGGCTCCACAAGGACACAGCATCTGCCTGAAAAAAGGAAGTTTAACAATCTGATGTAATACAAACTTGCCAGTATATGGCTACTGATCAAAACTGAGACAGCAGCTGTGGGATGCATACTGCAGGATAGAAATCTCATGCTCAGCTCAGTCACAGATCAGGAACTTGGTGAAAAACTTGGCCTGCTCATAACTTGGAATTCAAAATATTCAGATTCCAGTGGTACTACACAACTACACCACAGAAAACCAGCTTTAGATTTCACCATCATTTCCACTTTGAAGATGGTTAAGATTCACAGCACAGAAATACAGTTCCAAAATCCCTTTCTACAGTTGTCAACAGAGGTAGATGACAGAGAATGGAAAATGGAATTTACATTTACCTCTTAAAAGTTGAGTTACTCAACCTATTGATTTCAGTATTTCATGGGGCTTTAAAATAGGTTCAAGTACAGCAATATAATTGTAGATAGAAAACAAAGTTTTTCCAGAGGCCTTGAAGAGGGAACATCATATCATATCTATCCTTATGTGCAGCCTTCCAGTTTGATCCAGACATGTGACAGATAACTTGCTGAAGCAAAATTTAATATACAACTTGCTGCTTCTAATAATAATCCTCAAAAAATCAGCTCTTATAAAAATAAATATCCCTTTTCAGCCTTCAGTTTATATTTGCATTTTTAAATATGCAGGAGAGCAAGGTAAAAAAATCTCAAGCCATTTCTGAACATGAGTGGTTAAACTGAAATCAGAAGTGTTACAAGAAGGTTTTAAGTTGAATCAAAGTTTAAGGCAGAATCCTGGAACTACAAAGAACTCAGGGGAAAAAAGAACCTGTGGAAAAGTGCTTGGGAATTGGAATAAATGTCAATAAAAACTGGAGTTGTTTACAATAGGTTGTGTAGTAATGGGGAGAGGAAAATGGAGTTTACCCAATGATTTATCGCTGTTTATGACATTTTGCTGTCGGTGCAGTAAAGGCCTCCCAGAATCTGGTTTGTCCTCCTGGAAAACAAAATAAACCCAGAACTCATTAATTGCCTTAGATTTCACTGGCAACTGTGCAGCTGGAAGTGGCAATAGTTGTCTACATTTAGAAGAGTTTTTGCAGTGAAATGCAAAATTTTTTAATAAACCACCTACTCTGATTTTTCTTTCTCAGTTAAGGTCACTGCATTAAGAAAAGTCAATGAAAAAAAACCAGATTAGTTCAGCAGAAGAATTTTGTAATACCTTTTTAGGAGGTGTGGCAGCAGCTGAAGGGAGTGAAACATGCACAAAGTCATCTGAAGTGCAGGGTGGAGGAGGAGATGTGGCTGGTGTTCCCAAAGGTGTTCCTTTCCCCCCTGCTGAAAAGGAGCACAAGTTCTCTCAGCAGGCTCCCCCTTCCTCCTTTCAGCTGAACATTGTATGTGAAGAATTGTACATTTAAACACCTCATAGCATTCACTTCTTAAATCTCTTTCAACTGTTCATCAACACAGAAGTTGTTTCAGATTTTGGCACTGAATTCACAAATTTCCTCTCAGTTTGCATCATCACTGCTCTAGGTGAGGTACTCAGTTTGTAGGAGTAATCACTCATGCCTATCAACTGGCACGATGTGGCATTCCCACTTAAAAGCTGCCAGTAAAATTTACAGCCAGAATTTCCAGTAAAACAAACCTTGAAGGCCTAATTCCAAAATGCAGCACGTACCAGATGTGCCAAAAGCTTTGCTGTAGGGTTGTGATGCAGACTGGGATGACTCTGACGGGACAATGCCGGGGGACGTCGGTGGCGTGGTCATACCACACACTGCAGAAGGGCTCCAGATGGTGACCTGTGCACAGAGTGAAACACAGCAGAGCTCAGGAAAGGAACATGTGAAGCACCTGCATCCAGGTCTTCACACAGGAAATCAGTTAAACTCAGGAAATTCAATTAAATGTGAAACGAACACCAACTTCTGACGAATTCACAGCACAGCTCAAAACCATGGATTTTTAAGACTGGCACAAGAAACTATGAAAGTGCAAAGAATGAAAACTTGCTGGGCTTCATCTTCTGCTTTACCTGCTGTGGCTCAGTTGACAGCCTCATGGACTGTGGGCTCAGAATCTGAGGTAGCTGCCCTGGCATTTGTGATAGTGTTAGCCGAGGAGTGGAATATGGGGTAGAAGTCCCTGAAAGTTAAATGAAAGAGAAAATCAAAATTCCAAAGCATTCAACCCATCAAATACAAATCCATGATTCTTCTGGCTAGGACTTAAAGGCTTTTAATCAAGGCATTTCAAATCCATTCAATATACACAATTGTAGGTAGAGACTTTTCTTCCAGCTCAAGAAAATATCTGTTGAATACATTATACTACAGCTTTCTTTTTTTTTTTTTGTTTGTTGTTGTTTTGAGGTAGGGAGGACAGGGGATGAAGAGACAATGTTGAGAACACGCTGTATGTCTGCATATAGAAAATATATCTATGTATTTATTTTTTTAATGATAGTTTATTTTCTGGTGCCTAGAATCAGACTTTAAGTGGGATAAATTAGTGAGATGGGGTTTTTTTTGCTCTATGGCCAGCTCTTCTCCAGCAATTGGGTATTGATTAGCCATCAGGCAGGTCTTACCATAGCTGCTCTGTGTGTCAATGTAAGAGCTGGCACTGGGGTCAGTTTGATGATGTTTTGAGCTTGTGCAGAGTTTCCGAGACACAGAGTAATAACCATCTTCATAGGAGGCTTCTGCAGGGTCCAGGGAGATTTTGGCACATTCTATCACAACATCATGAGTTTCTAGCCTTTTCCACCTGCAGACAGTTTTTGGATCCAAAAGAGTAAGTTAGTCAATTATTGTTAAAAACAAGAGTTCCTGGAGATAGGAGGAATTGGCTTGTAGGATGGCTCATTTGTTCCAGGCAGCTTTGCATGCTCCCAGCCAAACTGGAACAAGGCACCAGACAGAAATTGCAACCAGATGACTTGTGAGAGGGGGTCTCAAAGAGGAGACAAACAGCTTTGACACAGAGATCCATAAAGGTCTGCCATGGAGCACTCTGGAAAGGAGGAACAGCATACGAAGACTTGGTTGATCCTGAGCTTCAGCAGCTGTAGAAATCAGCTCAACTACACTCAGATGTTGGTAGTCAAAATTTAGACATGCCAGCAGTGAGGGAATCTGTATTATTTAAGCAAACACTGTCTGAAATGCCAGTTTCAGATCTGTGGTTTTCCTCCCAAGTTTGGGGAATGGTTTTTACTATTACTACCTCCTTCATCCTGAGAACTAGTTCTCACTCAATTAAACAGCCAGATTAGATCTGCCCAATATTTCAGGGGATGGAAGTTCACTGTAAAGAAGAGAAAGCCCAGAAGGCTGTCTATGAAAGGCTGGGTTGCTTTGGAAAGTAAAATACTCTCTGTCCAAGATACCAAAAGAGAAGGCTTCCACTGGAAGGTTTGTGCCAATTGTGCTCCTGAGTGGTGCCACCCTCCCCCCTGCAAAATTGTGACATTCAATGGGTTCCCAGTTAGGAGTGATTTCCTAGTGGCTCTGAAAAGCAGGGCAAGAGCACTACTGTGCAGCAACAAGAGTCAAATTCTCCTCTTCAGTGGCTGGGCCTGTGGAGACAAGAGAAAAGCAGCAAGTGGTGCTGCTGCAGGCAAATGAGCCTATTGCTAAAGAAAACTAATACAGCTGATAATGTTAACACATACCTGTTAAAAGAACTGATCTGTTAAATGAACCAATATCTAGGTACCAAAACAAGACACACTGAAGCCATTTTAAGCACTTAAATCCCATCAAATACTTCAAGAAACCCAAGGAATATGACCCAAACCTTCAGCCATTGAAGCATCTCTGGCAGTTTCACTTTACTCATAGGAAAACTGTTTTAAATCTTTATGAGGATGTTTGATCATTAAGTCATAAAAATAAGATAAAGTAAAGCGGAAGACAGATGCCATCCCAGACACAAAATGAATTTAGAACCCAAATGTTGTTAATGACCTTTCACAATAGTTTTTGCTTATTCATCCAGATGAAAGCTGGGATGAGGAAAGTCTACATGTTTACCTGGTGCACCTACAAATCTGGGTGGCAAAACACCCCCACACAAACTAATGCTGACAGAATAGGTTTTGCTGCAACCTTCTGAAATAACCCCACAGAAAGCTGCTCAATTTGAGCCTTTCCTAATAGCAGAGAGAACATATAATACCTTCGTGGGTCCAGTTCATGGTCCTTGGATCCAGTCACTAACTCTGGATGAATACGCACATGCTCCATCATTGGCTGCGAGGAAGAAGAAGGGCTTTTATCAGTGCAGCACCTCTGGGTTGCACTAAACCACACAAAGCTGATGAGCAAACTAGTGATCCCAATAGTTCAGGAAGTTACATTTAACAGATAAGGTTAATACACATCACCACAGCTTCAAGAGTTGATCCCAACTGAGCTCTCAGTCAAATCGCTCATTTTTATACTGTTTTGTCAAACAGCCCTCAGCTGATTTGGCAAATTAATTGTATTAAATTAGAATACATAGCTATAAATTCCTTGCCTCAGATAATATACAGATGAGCAGCATTTTACCTTGACTACTTCTTCAAAGGTCTCCAGGTTTTCCTTCATACTGTAGTGAGAGCGCAGAAAGGAGACAAAATTGCAAGGATACATTCCATAAAGACGATGAAAGAGAGAATAAACGCTGGCATGAAGATGGACAAGATAAATCTCTGCCACATGACCTGGAAAAAGTAGTTAGAATCTTTTTCATTACATTGGAGAAAAGAACAAAAGTTCTAAGAATGCAAACAAATTACTTTTACATTTTAAATGTTAACTGGAACAAGTCTTCTGAGGTACAAATAGTCCCTAATGAAACTGTGAAGTCTTCTTAGAAAATAAGCAACACTTAGTCATCAGCTCAGAGCAAACCCAGAAATTAAGATAAGGACCACTAATTCCCACCAGTGTGCTGTCATTCTCAAAGCACAACTTGTTTTTATTCAAGTTAACACCTGAAACTCCTCTAGATAGTGAGCCAGAGTAAGACTGACTGGATAATTAAAAAAGGAAACTAAGGTTTGTTTCACTTTAAAAGGTAAAAACTAAAAGCTTCTAGCCACCAAAAGCAATCACAACAGGCAAATCTCAGTATTCACCTCTGCAGTTCCAAAAGCTCCAATCCTACTTGCAATGCAGAATGGCTCTCTAAAGCAGTTCTATGTGCTTAACACAGCATTTGTTCATTCAGCTATGAGCCACACTCACAGATACTGCTGGTGTTAGACATCAGACCCCTTACAACAAATTCAGCAAAGCCAGGGCTCTGAGAAAACCAGTTTTATTAACCTTCATCACTACTGATAGTTGCACATTAAATTAAACTCTTATATATGTTGCTTCTTTCCTCACCCCCCACCCCCATTTATATCTGGGAATATCAGATTCCTCAAAATCTGCCTGAAACATTAGCATTTTCCCTTCTCTCTCCATTAGGATCAATGTCTGCCTTTCACTGTCATCAGGGCAGTACTTTGGTTCAGTGAAATTTCATGCAGTAGCAGCACCACATGGAAGATTCTAAGAGACTTCTAAATTCTGAGCAAAGAACTCCCCCATGCTCTCAAAGAACAGAACAGCTTGTGGGCTTAACACATCATTTTCTGTGTTTAAATAATCTCAGACCACTAAGAGTCTCACAAAAGAATGTGCTCATCAACTGCACACGAGTCACAAGGATACTGCAGACCACAACTGCATGCAACAAAATTGAAATCTCACCTGGATTCTGCAAGCACCAGGCTGAGAGACGCCCAAAGATACCAAAGAAATCATGAAGGTACTGTTTGCCAGACTGAGGAATCATTGGCAACATGGTTATTAGCACTAGGACACCTGTGGTGAGTACTACTACATCTGTGTCAGTCTGCAAGAAGGGAAAAAACCTGCATTAGTTAAATGTGTTGAACTTAATTTTTTTCCAAGGATGAAGTGAACATTGAATCATCATCATGGAAAAAGTTCTCTATTGAAACAGTCCCTCTGAAACCTACCAGAATTTAATAATCCAAGATTACTGAGTTTTTCATAAACAACTTGAAGAAAAAATAGATTTGGGATTTTTGCTCCTACTCTGCTGCTTTTCTGTAGAAACACTTGGCTTAGTTAAAAAGGGAACATCACCACAGTTCCACAGCTGAGCAAAAACAATTACTGGTATGTGAAGCATCTCATGTGCCACCTTCCTTCCTTCCCACAGCTAAACACACACAGCAATCAGAGGTTCAGAAACTGCAGATCTCATCAGGGTGTTCAAGGGTTCTGGCCAGTTACCAACACAGGGGTCAAAAGCTTTTCTACTAAACCTGGCTGCTGGGAATTTCCCCCAGCAGTAATTCAAACAACGACCAGAACACCTTGGCTTGTTCCACAAGAAAGGGATGTGGCAGTACAAACCTTTGGCTGGATGAAACAGGGAGAGAATCAGATTTTAGGAAAGGACACAGAAAACGTTCAAACTCTTTCATTGCTTCCTCAGTTTAATGCACATTTTCTTTGGTAGCTCCTCTGCTTTGTCAGCACTGGGTATCCCCCAGGAGCCACTCAGGCTGAAGGGACTGTCAGTTTTTAGGGATTTATCCTCCTCTGTGTGTCTACAGCCTCTACTCTCCCTCAGTCCCACAAAATCTATCAGAGCACATTTCCTGTCCATCCCTACCCTCTGTCCACAACCCCAGAACTTCCACATCTCTGCCCTACTCCCAGCAGCTTTCTGACACACTTCTTCCTCCCTCAGTCACACTGCAAAGGGCAACAGATCTTGTCAGGCATGTCAGGAGTTCCAGTAACAGCAGCTGGAGCTGCTCCTTTGGCAGATACAAATTTGTGGTGGTTTTGTTTTGAAGAGTGCTGGCACTTGACTGCATCGTGCATTTAAATGTGATTTCATGACTAATGTGGATTCTTCACTATCATAATAAATTCCATTACTGGCAATGCATTCAAGGTCTCAAAGCACTTTTCATTCCTTATTCACTGGTACAGTGCTGCACAGTATTACACCTGATCAATCTGCAGATGAGGAAAAAACCCACAAAGCCTGAGGGAACAGCTACCTCCTTGTAATCCAGCATGCCAGTAGCTAAGAAGGGCAAGTCTGCTAATTCCAAGGTAATTTCACCTGGGAATAGTCCATTGCATGGCCCATCTACACTGCAAGTAGAGGGCACACAAATTCAAATTACACCAGTGGGAAGTTACTGTATTTCTCATCAGGTTCATATTCAAGATACCCATCAACTTCACCAAGGGCCTTCTCGTCTTTAACTTATTTTGGAGAAGTTTTAATAAACATTCCTAACTCACAGTGAGAGTGGCTTTTACAAACAAGATTGTCAGCAATAACAGCATCAGCACAGAGTATTCAGCTGATATTAACAGCACTGTGGCTTAGCTAAATGACATCAAAACAGGAATCAAATGCCTTGCACCTGTATTCAAGTTTACATCAGGTGTTTTTAGACAGCCCTGACAGCTCTTACCTTGAGACATTTAAGTAATGAAAGCAGGAGAGGTGCTTGAGAAAGTTTGTGTTTCCAAGATGGTTGTCGTCTTATCACATGTCCCAGCAGAGAGAGGGTGGGTAAACGAGTAGCAGCTTTGCCCATATAATCATTAATTTTGTCCAGTAGATGCTGACAAAGGATTTTGCAGAGAGGTAGAACAAGAAAGGTATTTATATTTAACTGCTCTATACTCTTTTTCACCAGTCTACATTCAGCAGTTTGTCAATATGGAAACCATAGGCATTTTACAAATATACATGATCCCAGAGGAAACAGAACCCTGCAATAACTCTGAGCCTACTGGTAGACAAATGCAAACTATACAGGCCAGAAGCAGTCACTGCACTTTGAAATGTTTATAAGTAAATAAAAAAAAAAAATCATCTGGGCAGCAGCCAATTTGTAGTGCCATTTCCAATCTATTTAAAATCCTTACTTGCTCTCAAAATACCCAATTTGTTTTAGGCTAACACATCCTGTAGCAGGAGCACTGTAAAGAGACAACATTAATCCTCCAAACCCTTTCCTTTACAGAGGTTCTTTGCTTAATTGTGTCAGTTTAAGCAACTCTTTAAGAAACAGAGACCTCTGAAGTTTTTTTTAAAGCTTAAACTACCCTTACTACAGAGATACTACATCTCTACAGCAAGGTAATCCTACACCAGAGTGGAACCCCTAGAGTTTTAATGGTTGCTATTTAAAGGCTGCTTCAATACCAGGCTAAAATTTGCCATAACGAGATTTATTTTTTTTTACCTTGTCATGAGGCTCTTGCAGAGTGGACAGAATATGCAGTGCCTGCTGAGAATTGGTTTCCAAGTAATAGTCCACCAGGTTGTTGACAAGCATAGGCCCACGGTCTGTCAGTTTGGGGACAGCAAGGAAAAAACCCAAAAACATTCTCAGTACACTAAAAATGAAGTACTTGCTACAAGGACATTGCAGAACTTTTAAGCAACTATTACACAATTTCTAACATAAAGCTTGGTGTTTAGGAGACCTTTGGGAAAATGAGACCTCTCAGCTACATTTTCTGGTTCCAAACCATTCAAGTGATTGCATTCAGCTCAGGGAAAGGAACCAGGCTTTTTAACAACCAACAATTCCTGTCTAATCATAAAACCCCACAGGTAGCTGAGCTGTAAGGGAGCTTTACCCAGTGAAGTGTTCAGGAGTGACTTGGTGTTCTTTCCCTTCAGCACATAAAGGAGAGCAAGTTCAGGGACAAGGACACTGGCAGTGCTCTCATGCTCTGAAAAGGCTCTGTCAGCACAAGTGATGCCTCAACAGCAGCAATCACTTTTCACAAAGTCTCAGTCTGTTGTTTTGTTTGGGAGTAGGATTTTTTAAATTTTTTTTTATTAACAAAATCCCTCTGGCGCCCATAATGTGGGTGACACCTAATTCCTTCTAGATACACTTGACAAAGAAAGTTTCATCAGCTCACACTTGAGGCTCTGCCTCAGGAAAAGCCAGTCATTTTGTAATAGTGTTTTAACAATTATGTAACAGACCTTCCAGGAGCCCATGCCATTAAGCAAAATGGACTGAAGAGAAGCCTCAATCCTTAAAGCAATTTCAAACCCAAATATCAAGTTTCTTTCAAGCTCCATTTGTACAGACAGTGTTTGATAGCAAAAAAAAATCCCACATTATTCTACCTTTATTGATGTGAAAGCAAAACCCTTCCCAAAACTACACAAAAGAACACATACCACAAATGAGATTATCTTTGAATGCAGCTGTTATATCTTCCAGGACACCCAGAATTGGAGAATCCAGCATTGAGAGGAGCTCACCAACATTTCCTTGCTGTGCCATGATGCACGTACTGACATGAATGTGGAGGTTAAAACTTCAGGAAGTTCTTCATTGGTGTCTTTCTACCAGACTAGGAGAGAAGAGACAGCAGATGAGTGAACTTTTCCCTTTCCAAATAAAATCTCTCCTCTCTCCTATTCCTTTTCCACACAAGAGCACATTTAACACTGAGAGGATTGTGAGGGTTTCCACACCTGCAATACAAGCTGTAAGAATTTCCAAAAAGCCAAGGAGGGTTTTCTTCATGTTTTTCACAAAGACATTAATCTGTTTTGCAGAAGACCTCAGTATCTACACTGTCTGAGTGTTCTCTTACCATTTTGTTTTAAAATTTGCTCCCCTGGTCAGTAAACTGA
The DNA here is from genome assembly GCF_017590055.1 of Onychostruthus taczanowskii. NCBI lineage: Eukaryota > Metazoa > Chordata > Aves > Passeriformes > Passeridae > Onychostruthus > Onychostruthus taczanowskii. Next base: position 7,222,254 of record NW_024499796.1, read on the forward strand.
AGCTAAAGTTTTGAATAAAATGCAAAAAGCTACCTAGAAGCTCTCAATTCCTGAGTTCTTACAGCAACTCCTCTTCAAACCACCTTTCCAGTTCTTTGCATAAGACTAAAATCTGGAGAAAAAACACACCTCCAGATCCTTCTCCACTCCTGTGACCAGGTCAGGAATTCACTGCCCTGGGCTCTGCATTGTTGCACTCTGAGAGATTTGGGCTTTAAGACTTTGCAACGTGGCCAGGCTGCAGCTGTTGGGAAACTCAAGCAGGGCTGCTGCAGCTGCTGCTCCTGGGCAGCCAGAGCAGCACAACACACTTTGACTTCACTGGGGTAACTTGTGATCACAAACTCTGCAGTGCAGAAACTGAATAAAGTGTTAAATGAACAGGGTGCAGGTAACATCTGGTCAGCTGCACAGTGCTAGGAGCAAATCTAAGCCATGTCAGGCTTCTAAAGTGGCTTCTTCCCATGTACCAGCACCAGAGGGGTTCAGGTGTCACACTGACCTACCTACCAACAAATGAATGGTTTTTATTTCATCCAGAAGAATCCTACACCAAACCTTTCCCAGATAAAGAACAAATCTGGCTTTAGATCACACCTCATATTATCAGCAAGGGTTTCTTCTTCCCTCCCACTCCAAGCTAGAATATATTTTTCACTTCCCCCATGGAAGGCAAGACTGACACATACCAAGTTTACACACAAAATGATTTTTCTACTGCAGTTGTGTTTACAGCACCTGTTCTGTGGATGAGCTGAGCTTCTGTCTGCAATGCTGCCAGCCACACACCTTTCATGATCACTAATAAAGAAAAACCAGAAAGAGGTTAAGAAAAGGCACAATTCATTTCTTCCTTATCACACCAGGTATATGTTCAGAACATCACTAAGTTTTTTACACAGAACAGAAGAGTTGTGCACCCCCTGCAAGAGAAGCCAGCCCTCAGTCTGAAAAGCACCAAATGGTGCTGCAGTTGCCCTTTCCAGAGCTGTCCACAGGTTAAGCTGTGTAATTACCTCAAACTAGATGGTTTTCACAAGACCATGGTTTTGTACTGTGACCCTTCAAAAGCTGCTGAAGTTTTATTTATGGCAGGTAGAATCTTACACAGAAAGGATTCTTCTCTATTCTGAACATGCAGTAATTAATTTAAGCCTTTAAATTCTATTCAAAACATTTTTAGAGCATTAGCCAAGGACCACAGACTGCTGCTCTGTTTTAAATGATAATGCTGTAATTACCTATATACATATTACTTTCTTGAATTTTTTTAGGCATTAGCCAAGGACCACAGACCGCTCTGTTTTAAATGATAATGCTGTAATTACCTATATACATATTACTTTCTTGAATCTTTCTGTTTAACAAAGCCATTGGACAGCAGGAGTTAACGTGTCCACCAGTAAACTTTGTCATTTGCAACATATCACCCTGCAGTTGCAGAACTGCCCAAGGTCACTTTTCTTAGTGCCACCAGACATCAGCTTACTTAACCTGGCACTGATTGCAAATTCAAAGGTGATAATATGGCACCACACTCCCAACTGGCATTTCAGCAGCAACAAACTGGCTGGAGCATTGCAGTAATCACCACTGCAGAACATAAAACCCCTCACCCTCACTTTTCCATGATCATAAGTGAATAGTCCAAATGAAACTCCAGGTCATATCCAAGCAGCCAGCAGAGCCTGATCACTGAAGTATTTCGATTTAAATGCTATTTCCTTCCTAGTCTAATGCTGGCAAAATGCTAAACCTGCAGACTTAAAACTGGCTGGTAGTGTGAGCAAGACTTGGATAATAACAGAATAGAGACTTGGGGTGAGGGAAGTTGCTTTTTACTGAAAGCAGAATGGTTCTATGATTTTCACAAAATCAGAACTGGTATTTGTTGTGGTTTAGGATTTTGGTTTGGGGTTTTTTTGTTGGTTTTTTCCCCCTATTTTGTGCAGACTCCAAAGCTTCCACTCCTTCCTCAAAGCGTTTAGAAGACAAACAATGCTCAGAGAGCGACACCATCCTTTCAAAAGGTTTAAAGCCACACATCCATGCAACCTAAGAAATCAGCCTTCCACTCTGTTAGTCATTTTGAGGAATCAACTGCTTTTTCCATTGCTAGTACTCATTTTAATATTGAATTGACTCAATGATTGCATTGGCAACACTGTATGGGGAAGCAGCTCCCTCCAAGGAATGTGTTCCTTCATTTCTGAGAACACATCTTCCAAACAGGCCTTGCTGTGCCTCACTTTCTATCAGGACACAGTCTCAGCTACGGCCAAGCAACAGATTCACCAGCTTCCTCAGCAACACGAATTAGTTCTTTAAAGCGTTGTTAACAAAAGAGATGCATGGCCACACCCCCAGAGCAACTGCAAGCAAAACCTGTTTTAAGAAGTAAAGCAGCAGAAACACAAAGCTCTGCTTTTTTACCCCATAAAAACCTTGTCAACTCTCCTCTCTTTGATTCCCATCCCGCACCAGTGAAAAGAGTGATTTTTTTCTTATTGGCCCTGAGCAATACTATTATTTTGGACCAGATCTTTGTCACACCAGTAAAAACCTCAACAGCAGTTTCACTGATCCTGATATTGCCAAAGGAAAACCTGCAGCCTGGTGAAATCATAAACCACACTTCGGATGGGTTCTGGAAGTCAGGCTCAACAATACCTCTGCAGACAGATGGGGAAAATCCTGGTTAAATGTTGAGCAGGTAAGAGGATTTCAAACGTTGTGCCATTGTGCTGGCACTCACAAACCCTGCCATCAGATAAGGGTGAGGTGATAAGGTGAGCTCAGCACTGATAACCCACACAGGCAGGTAACGGATCATTTCCCAAGCTCCCTGACTAAAACAGATGGCTGGAGTGACCTTGTGCCAATAAATCCAATAATCCATTATTTCAACTTTTCAATTGTGCATTGGAGCTCTTTGAAGTAGAGCAGTCTCCACTCCTAAAGTATTCGAAATATTAACAAAAGTATTTCAAAGCACATCTGAAAATGGGGCAATGTTACACACAGGTACCTCATGAGGTGGAAGTTTATCTGAAGTTACACCAAACCAGTCAATGTTGTCACTCCAGATGGCCACAACTTTAAAAAATCAAATCACAGCTTTCTCAAGGTAAAGTCATTTGTCATTTTAAACTCTAAGCAAGACCGAGATGCTCCAAATCTGTGCCCAACACAAATGAACAAGGCAGGAAATTCCAGTAATAGCCTTAAATCATGTCACACCTTTTTCAGGCAAAGGCAGCTGAGTAAGTAGTTTAGAGGCAACAGGCTTTCAGCCAGAAAAGGCCGTGCCCTGGGAGTTCAGCTCCGTGGTGTCAGTGTGATTGATCACAGTCCCACCAGGAATTTGTGATGTGATTTTCAAATCTTGTAGATAAGCACAGCCCAGGTTAAGGGGCTCCCATCACCTTGTGAAACAGCCACTGACTGTCAGGGTATTTTGTATCTGGAATTGATACTTGTGCTGTGAACAGGACACCCCTGACACCTTTACAGTATCACACCAGCAGCACAGCTTTCTGCTCAAACACACAGTTACAAGATGAGCCTCTCTAATGCTCCCATCCCCAGATACTGCAATCATTCCCTCATCAGAAGAACTTCCACATCCCTGCAGCCATTCTTGCAACTAATAGGATTAGAAAAGTAAGTTTTCCATGTGATTTGAGTCACTGACTCTTAACTAACTTTTAAAACTAGTTTTATACAAAAGATCCAATGTACTTGGTTAGTAAAGCGTGGAAAAAAAGTCTGTTTAAATACCTTTTAAAATGCAGCATTTTAATCTCACTGGAAAATATCACACCCACAGCATTTCTTATATTCAAGAGCCTTCTTTAAGATATACTTAGTAAAAAGTATTAAAGTACCAATACAGCTTTGGAGCCATCTTACAGAAGGAAAAGGAGAAGCCAACAAGCCAGGAACCAAGTCTAAATTTTTTTTTCAGTAGCTAATTTAACAACACAAAACAGTTTAAGCTACAAACTCAAGACAAAGGGAAAGACTGTAGAAATATTAACTGGAAAAGGCTAAACGGAGAAAGAGACAGCAGAGTATTCCCAAAGATTATGACTTCTCTAAGTATGTCTGTCAAGAGATGTTCTTCTGTTCAGTGTATTTTTATCCCAAGGCAAACGAAAAAGCAGCTGGTAGTGCCAGTTATGCTGCTCGCAGGGGTGGGGAGGAGGGGGACACACCACAAGCACACCCTCAGCCTTTGCTGTGACAACACCCAAATTCAGACACCAGGAGCACCTACCCTGGGGGAGGGGGATCAGCAGCAGCGTTTTATCTCTCCTCATTAAGGAGCAGTTAAATTTAGGGTGTGTCAGTAAATGGTTATTGCCCCCTCTGCCCCAAGAGGAAAGGGGATTTCAACACCACAGGAGCAGAAGCTCCAGATTTACACTTTTCCATCTGATTTCCATTGCAGGTAGGCTCAGGTCACATCCCCAGGTACTGCTTTGGCAAAAGCCACGAACGAGGACAGGAGGATTTTACAGCAATTGTGCTCAAAGAAAAATTCAGATTGACAACACAGCAGCCCTTTTCACTCACATCTCTGAAATGTTGGTCATGAAAGGATTAAGCCTAACCCCCTCCCTTTCACCACACAAAAAACTGAAGCCCATTTTATGCTTCCTAACCATGCCCAATCTTACATTTCCCTCACAGTTAAAATGAACATTGCCATTATACAAGTGACATAAGCAATGAATGAAAAGTTCCAGCAGGGAGAAAAACCACTGGTGGCAGAGGAAAGCAAGCAGCTGATAATTCCCTTTTTCACCACCCAGAAATAATAACTCTAAACACTCTAAACCTCATTTCAAACTGATCACTACAACTGGCAACACAATCAATTTAATTTATTTATTCATCTTTAAAGAATGAAAGTGTCTGGCTTCTTCTAATAGTAAATATTTTCCTGGTTATATTAACATCTGATACAAGATCCCATAACTAAATTAGATCATTATTTATAGTTATAACTTGGTATTGTACACATTCTCTTGTACTTTGTTACAGGTGTTTAACTGATATGGGAACAGGAGTATCACAAAAAAACCCCAGCAAGCCCAAACAAAGAGAGAAAACCATATTCAGCAATATTTAAGATTCTTTGGGCTCTATGCTAATACACTGTTGCTAATTGCTACTCATCACATTTCTGTCAGAGGGAAAATTGTTTAAAAACAATCCATGTCACAAAAAGCCCAAACATGGAAGGGCTGCCACTTCACCCTCTTGCAGAAGCCAGGCTAACCAGCCAGCCACGAAAGGGGCCCCCAAGATTACTGCAATTCCTCACACACAACTGCACGTATTAATAGCAAATAAATAAATAAGAACAAGCCCTGGCTTTCTAGAACAATTTAATTAACACTACACACAGAAAGTCAGTCCAACTATGGAATCTTTTTAACTACAAAGAGGTGATCAGAGAGCTCTAAACTTGGCACTAACACAAGGACTGAGACTCCTAAATCTCTGCAGCATTTTTTTTTTGCCCCCAAGAGGAACCTTTTAAAATATTCACAGAGTTAGGCAGCAATTCAGTAAACCTTGAAACCACTGCAACCTATCTAATGTACTCATCAAGGCATTTTAACTGCTCCAAGAATTAAACCCAGCATTACACAGAACAACAGCAAATGATGTGTAACTGTAAAGTAAAAACAAAACATGAATAATGCCCAGGAAAGTGACAGCAATTCAGCACTGCAAGAACTTTACTCTGGATCTTAATGTGCTACTCAAAGAAATGCTTATGCTAAGAAAGGAAACATCATTACTTGTCCTCATTATGTTTATTAAACTACATGAACATATAATACCAGACACTAAGCTGTAACATTCTTAAAATACACACCTGTCTGCAACTTGCCACAAAATCTGGTGCCCTCCCCTGCTTCCACCACTGCCAAGTGCTTTGATTATTTTATTTGCTTATTATTGAAGAATCCCAGAATGGTTTGGGTTGGAAAGGACCTTAAAGCTCATCCATCCTGCCATGGGCAGAGACACCTTCCATTGTCCCAGGCTGCTCCAAGCCCCATCCAGCCTGGCCTTGGGCACTGCCAGGGATCCAGGGGCACCCTGTGCCAGGGCCTGCCCACCCTCACAGGGAAGGATTTCTTCCTAATAAATGAAAAAGTATCTTTTCCAAAGATGTATTTGTGTGTGTTTGCACCATGCTTGTGTTCCAGGCCACTCAGTTTGCACAGAGGCTGAATCACACCCCCAGCTCCTGTCAGGGCTGACAAGAAGGTGCCTGGCAGTTGGAAGAATTTCAGGAATCAGGACAAGTCAACATCCCAGCAGTCCAGCTGCAAATAGAGCCAGCATTCATTTTAAACTACAAATAGTTACTGAAGACAAATATTTGTCCAAACACCAAAACATCTGCAGTTGGCCAGTGTATCTCACATGGGAATCCATTAATAATGCCACTTTTTTAGTCACCATAAAGGTAACAAGGAGTTAAAGTGTCAGGATTAAACACAGAGATAAAATCATTTTAATTAAAGCTTATCTCATGGCACATTAGATATTCTGACTGTATTTCATGGTGTAAGCCCCTGCAGCTCCCCACAAATGCAGCCCTGGGTGAACTGGGCTGCTAAAAAACCAGAACAAATGAACAAACCAAAGCAAAAAGGGTTTTCACTGAGTAAAGGATTTTAAGCCCCTGATTTTATTTTAAACTTCAGTGTGGCCTAGCTGTTTCTGATAAGCAGAGTACCTGATTGCTGCTCAGCAAAGACAGCAGCAGGCAGATGGAGTCCCAAGGTTTGCACTGATTATTAGAACTTCTAAAATTTTCAAAGATTTACTTTCTAGTTGCTCATACACGTAAACTGAAGAGGAATTTTTTTCACCTAATGGGATCACTTCAGCAGTGCTTCGATTCTGACAGATTTCCAACAACTATCCCCAGAAGTTAATGTCAGGAAACTGCAGGATCAGACCACATGAAGAATGAAAACCTGTATTAGCACCCACTGGAAGGTTCTCTGGAAACAGCAGCTCTGGAAAGAGTTCTGCACATAAAACCTGATCCTGGTTTCTGGGTCATTTCCAGGGGGTTTGAATCATACATTCCTTTAAGGCACGTTCTTCCTTTCACTCACTGCCTTGTAAGAGATTCATTAAAAAAAACCCAACCCCGAAGAGCAAGGAGAGAAGCTCTGCCTAAACTGATAAAACAATGACAGAGGCTGCATCCATAGCAAACAAAGGGTGAAAACTTCAGAACTGCAGCCTTCCAAGTTCTTTGTGATAACAGGAAGCAAAATGTTTTATTGTAGAAGTAAACAACATCCTGACTTCACATTACCTACCCAGGAGCAAGGAAATGAGAAAAGCCTTCCTCACCGAGGGGACAGACTTTAACAACTGCTTTATTTAAAACCCAACCCCGGACAAGGGAACCTACTCAGCCAGTAACCAAGGCAGGGGAAACCTGGAAATCGCTACTCAGCCTTTGCAATGGGGGTGCTGAGCCTTTTTCGATAAAAAGCACAGAATTAAAAGGAGCTTTAGCTGGTGGGGGGACCCGGTGGGGGGGAGGGGCAGCACCCCGGAGCAAGTTTGTCTGGAAGGAAGGAAAGGGGACAGAGGAGGCAGGAAAGGGGACGCAGGGGGAACATCACCCCCCCGCCTTCCCCATCCCCCCGACCCCTTCCCTTTCTCCTGCCGCCTCCTCCCCCAACCCTTTCTCCCTGCTTCGCCGCTCATCTCTCTGCTCTGCCTCCTCCTCTCCGTCCCCGCGGCCGTCCCCGGTGTCGCCGCGGCGGTGGCGGCGGGGGGCGGCCCGGCGCACTCACCTCGCCCTCTCCTCCCCTCAGCTGTTTACCACTCCGGGCTCCTCCGGCCCACAGGGCGCCGCCATCTTGGCCCTGCCTCCCCCTCCCATCACAGCGCTTCGCCCCTCGGATCCCTCCGCCGCACAACCTAGTCCCGCCTCACCTCCTCGCTCTCCGCTGGCTGCCCGGCTTCTCTCCCGGTCCCTCCCCGCTCCGCTCGCCGCTCCCGGCTCACGGGACGTTCCCGCCGCGGGGGATGAGCGGGGGGCGAGCCCAAGGCCGCCGCGCCCCGGCGGAGTCCCGCGGCGGAGGGATCTCGGCGGGGTCAGCGCTGCGGCGGGCGGAGGTCGCGTGATGCGGGGGGCGGGGCCGCGCGCGGGCGGTAAACAAGGCCCGGCCCTGAGGGGACGCGGCGGGCGGGGGTCGGGCTCGGCCGGGAAAGGGGGTTCGGGTCTTTTCGGTCTCTCGGTTTTCATCTGGAGATTTCCGCAAAGTGCGGGGATGTGCTGAAAGGAAATAAAAAAAGCGTCTCGGAAGTGCCGTTCAGTGCGGAGCGGTGCTGGCGGGACACGGCTCTGGTGGCTCCCGGACAGCACCCCCGGGCACGCGCCCCAAGTCTCATTGATTTTAATTGATGAGCGTGCAAAGCTCGTTTCCTTCTCCCGTTTTTGGATCCCTGAGGAATTAGTCAAGCCGTGCACAAGGATTCTGTCTCTGTTTTTGTTTTCTGCTTCCCCCCCCTAGATTGCAGGAACCGTAGGACACCAACACCCCATCCCTGCAGATAAAGGGCAATCTTTGCCTGTGTGAAATGCGGGGTAGGAGAGAAGAAAGGAAATCACCACGGGGAAGGATCTGCAGCCTTCGGCTTGGTGTGCCACGTGCAACAGGTTTAAAACTCAGCATTTCAGTCCCCAGGCTGGTGGGATCTCTTTTTCCTCCTCCAAGGAGGAGCAGCTCTGCCAGGGACACACCGAGATGCTTGCTCTGACTCTGGAGTCTCCAGGAATTGTCCCCAGAGCCCAGCAGGAACCGCAGGCATTAAATTTACAAGGTGGAAATGAGGTGCAAGGGAGAAAAAATAAGCAGATTAGAGCCCCATCCGAGAGGGATGGGTTGATTTTTAACTTCTGCAGCAGTTTTTGTGTTTCCCAGCTCTGATCCCTGCAGGACTGAGATAGTTCCTGCCCGCTGCACCTGCAATGGGTTGTCCTGCTTCATGATGAGATAAGAGTTGCTTGGAGCCAGCATATTTTTAATCTAGTCCTGCCTTGTGCCTGGCAATTAGTATTTATTATGGTCTGGACAGAGTGATGGTCGTTTTTTTTTTCCTTGATGTGCAGAAGACATGTTTGTTTAATCTGCCACAGAAAAGAGTGGAAATTAAGATGAGCTTCAGAAAAGAGCTGGAAGCAATTAGTTTTGTTATTTTACTGGGACTTAATTGCTGTAACAGTCAAATTGACAAAGAAAACATGGATGCTATAGCAGGGGTTTGCTGCTGGATTCGAAAGGAGAAACAACTGCACTAAAAGGGACGTGTTATGTTGTAATTAACCTGTTTATTATTACTGAGCTGTACATTTAAAAATCTATTTACTTAGGGTGCACTGGAGCATGTGACACGTAGTGCGTGCTCACAGCAGCACACAGAATTAAACTGTCCTTGTGTGCAAGCTGAGCTCTCTGCATCCCCCATGGCCTGTGTGGGTCAGGGCCAGGACAAGCCTCTGGGAGCTCAGATAAGCTCTCTGTGGCTCTCCCTTCTCTGCTGAGCCTGAACAAGAGAGAACGGGGAAAATGATATCAACAGGAAGAACATAAAATAAGAATGACCACACGGGGTCAGCTCAAAGGTTCTGCCAGCTCCAAATGCACCTCCAGCTCTCTGGGTTTATAATTCAGCTTGTGTAAGTCACCTCTTGATGGTGCTTTCAGTGGAGAGATGAGCAGAAGCCATAGACAGAAATTCAGGGAATAGTAGAACATAAGCCAAGCTGACTGCACTCCCATCCTGCTGCTTTTTGCTCCACAGGAATCCCTGAAATCAAATAAAGACAGAAGGAGTGGGTGAGAGGTGGAGAAAGCCCAGCGGTGTCCCTGTGTCCCTTCAGGCTTTGCAGTGTGTGACCTTGGTGCTGAATGAGAGTTTCTGTGCTGTGAGCTCAGGGGTCACTCAGTGTGCACTGACATCTGGCCTTGTGAGCCTTGGAGAGGCAGAAGAGCTGCTGCAGCTGTTACTGACACTGGGGATGGAGGCATCCTGCATCCTCCTTTTCCACTGTCCTCCTGGCAGCACCTCTGAAATCAGCTGGCTGGGAGGGTTTCACTGAACATAGAATCTTAGAGTGGCCTGGAAGGAACCTTAGAGATTTTGACATTACTTTTCTAGGGATTTTTTTGTGTGGTTGACTTGCTTGGACTGTCTCAAGTTTAAGAGGCACGTTCTGCAGCCATTTGCACTTTGTATCAATGGGAAGTCTGTGCTCAGAAGCCAGCTCCAATGTTTCATAAAATTACATCTCAGTCCTTTTCAGCAGCTTGTAATTGTCCTGTTTTGTTTCATTCCTGTAACTGTCTTCATACGAAACCCTGAAGCTGCAGTGTACATTTTGGGATTCTGTTACAATGCTTGTTTTTGTAGCGGGAAATGTAATCCCTCAAATGCCTGTGTTTAAGAGGATGCAAATCAGCTCCCAAGCACAATGCCTTGGGAACGTTTCTTTCATGCAAAACTCGCCTAGATAAATATGGAGGGGAGGAGGGAGCGGGAAAAGGGATTGTTCACTTCTATAAACAACAAGAATTAATTATGCTCAGTATTATGACAGATGGGTTAAGATCAAAATCTGAATCTTTCTCAATGCGGGTGAAATCCACGCTCCTATCTCCGAGTTGCATCAGTCCCGTTGCACAGCCCGGCCGGTGCCATGGGGCAATGCCGCGGCTGGCACCCGTGCCTGTGCTGCCACAGCCTTGGGGACAGCCGGCCCTGCCACGGCCGGTGCAGAATCCCTCAGCTCTCAGCCCCGGGTGTCCCTGGATCTGCTCTGTCAGGGAAGCCCCAGCCTCCCGCTGAGCCCGGGGCAGAACAAAGGTTGTTCCTTCCTGGTGTTCCCCACCCTGGGCTGCAGCAGGAAAAGGGACCCAGCAGAGCCACGCAGCTGTAGGAAGCAGTGAAGTGCATTTGGAAGCTCGAGTGGAGCGGGAAACCCCATCTCCAGAGGAGTTTTCCTGCTGGTGGCAGTCCAGCACTCAGCACACAACAGCTGCTGTACGCTTCTTTACCTCTGGAATGATGAATTCCTTGGAAGGCGTCTCTGCACTCTCAGTTCCACGTGCACAGAGAGAGCTGTGAGCACAGGAGGGCACATCTGAAGGGACACACAGCTCATGCCACTGTGCACCTGCACAGCCAGGAGGGTTGGGGTAACTAGAGAACAGGTGGAATCAGGGAATTACTCCCCTTCTCTCTCTCCCAAGTATTTGGGGATTTCAGCTCTCCTTGTTTGTCTCCAAATAAGAGTGATGCCCAAGGATTCTAACAGAAAAATCTGTTCTCCAGCTCCTGTTCCCTGCTGTGCTAGAGACAACCTGGGGACAGTCGCTCTGCCCCTGCTCCATCCTCCCTCCTTCCACTGGGCCATTACTGTGACACTCAATTATTTCACATTTGCAAACCCGTTCTCATGCCTTTTTTGAAAGCAAGCGATAGAAGTGCAAATTCTTATTATTGCACTTGAAGAGCTTTTTGCAAAGCTGTTGTTAATGAGCTTGCTTAATGAGCTTTCTTAAATCTATATTTATACCCTGTATACAGCTGTATATAGATAGAGCAATGCCTGAAATATGTGTGGATTGCACACACATATGCCTGGGAAAATGAAGGGTGATTAACACGCATCTTCTTCAGTTAGACCATGCCAGTATTTATTCGTTTTTCCTTGGAAATTGGAGAGATAAAAGATCCATTCTGGAATAAAATAATTCTGTGCACATGTGCTTGATGGTTTTGTTTATGAGCCCCAAGTATGTGAGTGTGTGTGTGTGTGAGACAGATGGTGTGTCTGTTTGTGAGAGATATGATGCGGGGATGAATGTCTGTAAAAATACAGGTTTCTTAAGGGCTTTTTATAATTTTTTTTTTTTTTAAGGAAAAGACAAAATAACAAATGCCTGCTCAGTACATTATTTCCTGTGTCATGCTTTTTGTCAATATGACAGAGGAGTATTCCTGCAGAAGGCAAAGCTGCCCCCAAAAGTGAAGGGTGCTGCCCCCAGGGCTTCGAGCCGGGCATCGTGAATTCTCTTCAAGTTGTCAAAGTCCTGGGAAGTTTTGATAAGCAAATACTTTCTGGGCTCTGCCTCTTATTGGCTGTTTCTTCACCGCCAGATTTTGACACAAATAATCTGATTGAAAAATCAGGGAGGGGAACAGGGGGAAAAAAAAACAGAGAGAAAAAAGGAGAAGTATCTATTTCAACTGACTGCGACCAAGTGAAAAAGTGGAAGAGGAGTCCCGAGAGAGGACGACGTCTGGCTTGTCTGGGGAGATTTCAAGGCAAATCCAGTAAAGCAAAGTCCCTCAAACAGGTGATTGATTTATTCTTTTAAACACTTTTAATTGCATTGGTTTTCTCATTTTTCTGATCTGTTTTTCTAAGCTTTTTTCCTCCTTCTTCGCTCGTGTCTGCAAATATGTAATATATTCTATTGCCTAAGCCACTTGTCCTGAGGGCTCCTTTGTGGTAATAGTTCACCTGACTCATTTGAATTGAACCTTTTGAAATTATGTGCCATGTGCTTCACTTTTACACATGAAAATGGTAATAGAAAAAATATAAGAGGTGTGACAATGGTCTCAGGTACCTGTGTCCCAGCCAGCTCCATCAGCAGGAGCTGTGGATTATTTTACTTTGCCATTGAGGAGAGGGCAAACTGTGTTTTACCTTTTAATTAATTGCTCTTTTATAGGGCCAGACCTTAACACTCAGAGAGCAGCACACCTCTTCTGCCATCACCTGTGCCAGTTTTTGTGGATGACAATTCCTCTCCCATTCAGGATTTTTGCTTTGAATTCATCTTTTATTATTTTTCCACCCTTTTTGAATATAGACTGATTAATCTAACAGTTTTTTAGCATATGGAATTAGCTATTTATAGGCTCTTCTCATATCACAAGATTGATTCAATACATTAATGGTTTGCAAGTTCACACTGAAATTGCATCTGTACATTGAGGAGATCTGGAATTTGGGAGCTTGCACTGCATAATTCCATCCATGGAACCCTAAGGCAAAGTTTCCTAAAACCAGTGGCATTCCCAACATCATGGGGAGCTATGTGAGCTTTCCAGAGAACAAGTGCTGCAATTACAGTCTAAATATGTTTTTTTTCTGGATGTTGCAGTTATACCAGCATTTCTGTTCAACTTTTTTGGCAAGATTTCCACCATAATTTGCTGCCCATGCCATAATGTCCATTTATCCAGTCTTACCACAAGAATTAAAAATGTTCTGTTCATTTTTCCAATAAAAAAGTGGTGTTTAAGTTACTTGCCCAAAGTACATTCGATTTTGCAAGGGTGGACCAGTAAAAAAATGATTAATTTTGTTGTAAAGAGCTGAAATTCTTTCAAATTTGACTTTATATTTAAAAAAATTATAAAACCTCTTATTTTATTTTATTTTGGTTTGGTTCTTAAACCACAGACACATCATGTTCTACTTTGTGCTTTTTTTTCTTTTAAAATGTAATATTTTGAAAGAGAAACTATTCTGTATTTTTGGAAGCTTCACTTTTTCCAGAAAAAAAAATAAAAAGAAGGAAAAAAAAAGCATGAAAAGGGCAATATTAAGATATAAATATAAATTAAACAATGGAAAGGAAAAAGTGCTTTTTAGCCTAAAACTTTGTATGCCCATCAGCCTTTCTGAGGATGTGGTGTAATGTACTGCTAGTGAGTTCTAGCCTTGTAATGGCAGTTAAAATGTAATGTTTCACTGAGTGCAGCAGGAAAAAGACTTTAGTCTCTACAATTAACCTTGGAAATCTGAAAACAGAATGACTTGAATTTAGAGGAAAATGCAAGTCAGCTTTAGAATGGAGCCTTCACTGCAAATTGGGTTCAGCGTGGCACAATCCTGCAAACCCTGTCCCCACCAAAGGCTTCATTAAAGGCTTCACAGAGAGTGTGAATTTGCTCTAAATTACATCAAGGACCAGTCCTGTGGGTTTGGGAGCTGAGAGCTGTTGTGCAGTGAAGTGAGAGTGAGGGCTTCCTGAGGAACACAGGATCCAGTAAATTGAGGATCCTGGAGTCAGAAAGCCACCCCTAAACTAAAAACCAAGCCCATTTGCAATGTTTCAGTGTCCCATTAGAGTTTTACCTGGGGTATTCTGCAAAATCATCCAAAAGCTTTGCTGAGGATGAAGGAACTTTGAGTTTGAACCTGCAAATGCTGGATCTGCTTTCAGATCTGACTGGGGAATTTATAACTGGTGAAAGAAACCCTTCTAAGGTGCTTCAGGTGAGGTGCCCAAAATAGTGAAGCTGCTTTTTTCCCCTTGGCTCCCACTGTCTTTTCCTCAAGGCACATTAGAATGTTATTATACAGCTGCATGAATGGCAGGCTAATAAGAATGCCAGTTCTAGCCACCTACTGGTTTTATGTCCTATATTGAATTAATAAAAATGCCAGAACACTTCCATTTTGGATGGGCACTCCTGCCCAAGCAATAAATCCCCTTGTGCACTTACCAGTCCAGGTAGAAACAGCTGCCACAGAGGCTGAAATGAACAAAAAAAGAAAGTTTAATTTTCAGCAATGGATTGAAGCTAAATTCTGTGAAAAGCTTCAATAACTCTAAAACGTAGCAGGGTGCAGGGTCCATTGTCCACAGCACTGCTTTTCCTGGGAAATCCTGTGAGCCATTAGGAGCAGCTGATCTCTTGCTACAGATAATCTGGAGTTTCAAGGAAAAACAGTCCTTTTTCCTCCCACAATCTCTGCTTGTAGCTTTCCTCCAGCCTGGTTGTGTGAATCACAAAGCCAGTCCAGTGCAGTTGTTAATTAACTCTGCTTTGGGCTCCCAGTTCCTTTTTTTTCTGTAAAATGGGGTGGGGGAAGGTGACTTCCTTTTGCAACGTTCAGTCCATTGAGGATGGTTGTGCTCAGTCGTTATCAGCATTCAGGATACTGGACCAAATTTGACTTTTACACAGGCTGAGGCAAACACATCCAGAAAGATTCTTTTTATTCATGGGCATCTGCTTTCAGGCACCACTGGGAAAGAGGGGCTGTGCTTAGTGCTGTCTGTACTTGGCATATGGGCACTGCCATAAAACTTTGCTGGATTGCTTAAACCACCCATCTCCAGTCCTGTGATTTACCTGGCTGAGCTGCCCAGCTGCTGCCACAGGATTCTCCAGGATTCTCCAGCCTGAGGGCAGGGAGAGTGGCTGTTCCAGCAGGCACAGCTGGATGCAGGCTCTCACCTCCAGTTACCCACTGTCACAGCCTCCTCCTCCTCCACCGTGGAGGAAGCCCAGGAGAACAAGGAGCTGGTTAATTCAGGCAGAGGAATCTGATGCCCGAAGTTTCCTGGTGTGAATACCCCTCATTGTGGACACAGTGCTGCCCCAGCACATGGGAAAACCCCTGTGACAGGAGTGGAAATTCCAGGTTTGAAGGGTTTGAGGCAGCACCTTAGCTTGGGGCAGGTGTATAGTGCAGGGTTGGCTCAGCTGGGACTGACCAAGAGCTCAGCAGTCCCTGGAATGGCAGGGACACGGGCTGAGCAGAGCTGCTGAAGGGTTGTAACCCACTGCAGAGCAGCCCTGTCTTTGAGTGCAGCTATTTCTGTGCCTGCAGCTTTTCACTGGGCTGCAGGACTCTTTACAGATCTTTGAATAAACCTCATTAGAGAGTTCCAGGAGAGCAAAAAGCAGCCATGTGTGCTTCAGTGCCCCTTCCCTCAAGGGCCTGCTTATGGTCCATCCTCAGTGCTGTTCCGTCCTTTTTCTAAAATTAAATTAAAAGTCTGCTTATGGCCTCAGCTTTCTATTATTCACCTCAAGCTACACGTAAATTTCTTGGAAAAAGATGAAGAAAAACAGGTGAGTCATTTCACAAGAAAAAATGGTTAGAACCAACAAGAGTTATCCCTGAAATCATAGATGGAACAGTGGGAATCCTAGACCAGATTTTCAAAGACAGCAGCATATCCAAAGGGGGGCACCCTGGCAATCCCCCTGTCCCCAGCAGACCTGGCTGTGGGAATCCCACAGCACTGTAAATGTGGCCCTCAGACCTTTAAACAAAACATCACTGGGCTCTGTAATTATATTTAGCATGAAGGGGCAGTACAGGCACTTCTGAACTCTGGGGAACAGACCTTTCCATCCCTGTCTGTTTGGGATTTCAGGACTGCTCTGTCCTTGGACAGACATTTCATATCATTCCTGCTTAACAGGTGCAAACTTTGTGGATTTTTGGGTTTTTTTTTTTAGTAAATAAGTAAGTTCCACTGGACTGCTCTCAGGAAGGAACAAAACTTAATAACAGTTTCCAGTCAACAGAGAGCCAGGACTTAAATGCTGACTTTTCAAATGAAATATTGCAAGATTTGTTTTTAGTGCCTCTATCCCAAACAACTACAAGGGGAAATGCAAATACACATGCAAATAAGGCACCAGCTGATATTAGTGCACACAACATTGTCCCTGTTGCCACCCTGCCTCCATCAGAGCAGTTACCAGCCCCAGGGAGTGGGCACAGGGTGGGCTGGGTTCTGGGTAGCAAAGATAACACATGCATTGCAAGAGAATTTGGTATGATTAAATTTCAGCATTTTATGTTTGTCCCTAACCCGCCTTTTCAACGGTCTGTAATACTTGAGTTGGGTCCAAAAGGTGACTTCTCACCCAGCCCTCCTGCTCTGCCTCTGCTCTCTTGTTTGTCAGACAGAGCTCCAACTACTCAAGCAAGAGGGAAACCCTCCACACATCATTCTGCAGGGATCTCCCTGTCTCTCTCCTATTATTGGTGTTGTTTCTACCACTGTTTATATAATAATTTCACAGTAGAGCCCAGGCCATGGCGTGGGACAGGGCCCTTCCAGGTGCAGCACAAACACTCAGACTTTCTCCAGTGGGGATCTGTAACCCATGGTTCCCTCTGTGTCCTGCCAGGGAGGAGAAGATCAGAAATGCAGCCTGTCCTGTAGTCAGAGCAGGACTGCAAGAGACAGGTCCTGTCTGCCACAGACAGTTTTGGTCTGTAACACAGATCTCAGGTTAAGCCTGTCCCTGTTTCTTTTTCTGTAATCCTTTGCCTCAGCCTGGCGTGGGTTGTGAAGTTTGGTTTTTACAGAGTGCACTTAATCTGAAACAAGTGGGAATTTACTCCCCAAGCCACGGAGGTTTAGCTGGTGTTTGTCTGTGTTTCATCCCAGAAGGTGAATGGAAGATGCCACGTTCCTTTCTGGTGAAGAGCAAAAAGGCTCACACCTATCACCAGCACCGCTGTGTGGAAGATGACCTGCCAGTACTCACGTGGGCTCCAGTCCCCTCTGCCTTCACTGGTGAGTCAATCCATCCCCTGGCCTTGTAGGAACACACCAAGGTCAATCAATCATTCAGTAGGCAGCTAAGGGAGCAGGATGAGTGAGCTAAAGAGCATCCAAGGGCTTCCACACAGGGATGTCAGTGTAAGGGCAAGCTGATCCCTTACTGTGTGTCCTTTCCCTGCACCAAATCTGCTCTGATCCTCTCCTTGTTTTCTGCTGGGTTGCTGGGGAGATTTGAGCTATAAGATGCTGTGTGGAGTTGGTCACATTTGGGAAAAATGACCAACTTCAGGCCACTTATAGCTGGGAAAAGAGCTTGCACTGGGTTGTCAGTGTTCTACAAACTCACAACTCTGCCACCTCCATCTCTGGGCTCACTGCCCACATTCCCTCTGGACTGCATCTTCTCTACCTCGGGGTTTTACCGTCGCTTCCTGGTGTTAACACCACCCAACACAGCTCTGCCATCCCTGCTGTCCTCCCTCTGCTCCTGCTCCTGCTCTCCTGCAGCCATCCAAGCCGTGGCAGGGCCAGGGTAATTATCTTCTTCCTCCTTCAGGCGCATTCAAATTTTCTTTATTCAAATGTGAGATCAGTTTACCCTTTGTTCTAGAAAATTAGAGTCTAGCCCTGAGATAAGTTTGATAAAAAAGAAAGGAGGTAACATTTTAATTTCCATTCCTGCCATCATCCTTCAGCCATTTGTTGTGTCTGGTGAAGTGGCAGGTTTTGACAAGAGATAAATACTGTCCTTCAGCAGATCTATCCCATCTCCAGCAGAAAGGACACACATGCTGGACCTCTGTTTTCAGATTTTTACTACAAAGTTTAACAAGGGTTGGTTGGTGTCTTTAAGGGCTGGGACAAGCATGGAGAAATAAATGGGGGTGTGGGCAGGAGGAGACAAGGCTCAGTCTGCTTCCCTACTGGGCTGTCCATAAATCCAAGTTAACAATACCCAGCTCTCTCAGGAGAGGGGTGGGGAGGTTAATAAGTTAGTGATTGTTAGTTTCCCACACAAATGGAAATGGTTTTAAATAGGGAAATTATTCTTACAGACATAATTCTAGGGTTGGTTTTCTCTAACTGTATCAGGTATCAAGGATCCTATCAGCTCATCCTGCCCCCTCTGCCTTGCCTATCTCATCCTGCTTGGAATTTCCCTTCCTCAGCAATGGGCAGACCTTGAATGCTGATTGCATCACTCTGCACTTCCTCAGGGAATTGAGCATGGGCTGCTGTGTCCAGGCAGGAGTTCACACAAGAGTTCAAAACTCACATAAACAGACTCTTCTTGTAGCAAGAAGAGTGACACAGCTGTGACCTAAGTGTGACACTGCTCTTTACAGCCACAGGAGACAGGACACCAGAGGACATCAAGAAACAGGACCTGGGATGTGTGGTTCCAAAACAAGAAAAGGACCCACCTGAACTGAAAGAAGAGAGTGTCCCTTTCCAGTACCTGAGCAGGATGCTGCCAGGCCCTTCAGCTCAAGGTTGGCTACCCAAAACCCCAACAGCAAAAGAGATCAGGGCTGAGCTGGTTATGGAGCCCTTAAAACTGGGCCCAGATTTTCAGTAAATGAGAATTCTTATTTTGAAATCAATGATCAAACCTGCCACAGTCAGAGCTCATCAGGAGCATTCTGTATTTCATCAGAAAGAATGAAGGATTTTGCTGTTATTCCCAATGAATTAACCTCCCCACATTAATGCAGCTCTGTGCTATGTGGGTCGAGGCAGGTGCCCACAGGATACTTGTTCAAACACCTCATCAAGGAGGGCTAGCAGGGGGCTTCATATTCCCTTAGCCATAAAATTTCCATGGCATTCTTTGCCATAAAATTTCCTCAGATTGAAATCAAAGTCACGATGGGAACTTTACCTGGGGAAACAGGATTTGAATCAAGGAGAATTTACCTACTGCAACTCCCGAGGTCAGGCAAGATGGGGAACTTTTGAACAATGGCAATGATGGTCACATCACCTCTCCCTCTCCTTTGCAAACTCAGAGATGGCCATGCCAGGGCTGCAGATCAAGGACTGCACCAACACAGCAAGCACCCCAACCTTCTACAAAGCTGGCTTTCCCTGGGATGCTTTCCACATGCCATACAGCTACCAGCAGATGTCTTCCAGCATGCAGTCAGCCCTGCTGGAGCACCCTGTGAGCCTGTATGGGAGCCACCTCCTGCCCAGCACCGAGCCCCCCCTGGATTACAGCCTGCATTATTCCTCAGACATGGAGACCTTCCACTGCGTGAAGTGCAACAAGGTGTGTGTTGGATGAGAACCTCTGGGATGGGGAGGGCCTGGAGGGATTTTTATGGCACACATGAAGCATGAAAGCCATTCTTCAGTCAGGCACACCAAAGTGTGTGGCTCAGAGCGGGGCCTGCAGTCAGGAGAACAGGGCAGTGGGAATGCTGCAGTTCACATGAGCTCTCACAGAGGGGAGAATTGAATAAAGGGAAGGAATTGAAAACAGAGATGGAGATGCAGCCACCTCATGTCAGAAAAATCACAGGGATTTTGTTTTGCAGGTGTTCTCCACTCCCCACGGACTGGAGGTCCATGTCCGAAGGTCTCACAGCGGGACCCGTCCCTTTGCCTGTGAAGTGTGTGGCAAAACCTTTGGGCACGCCGTGAGCCTGGAGCAGCACACCAACATCCACTCCCAGGTGGGTGGCATGGTTCCAGAGAACCAGCTCTGGACCTCAGCTCTTGCTTAATCCATTACAGAGGAAGTGACACTTCCTAGGTTACAAACGTGATGCCTTTCCTGTGGCACGCAGTGACAAGGACAGGAGCTCTGAAAACCAACCATAGCTCTTGGTCTCACAAATCTCAGTCTGCCCTTCAGAATTCCTTGGAAGGGAAGGGAGGATCATTGCTACTCACCCTTCTGTGCCTCACCTCCTGCTAAAGGATGCAATGGATCACAAGATGTGATCCATTTCCATAATTAAGCCTCCCTGCATTCCCTTTGTGCTGCACCCAGCATTATCAGTCCACGAGCCAAGGAGATTTGCTTATCAAATCTACAATTCTCATCACTCTTCAAGCTCTGTCACATGTCTTGCAGCCTCAGACATCCCATGATTTTCCTTCCCCAACAGGAAAGAAGCTTTGAGTGCAAGATGTGTGGGAAGACATTCAAACGTTCCTCCACCCTCTCCACTCACCTGCTGATCCACTCGGACACACGGCCCTACCCCTGCCAGTACTGCGGGAAGCGCTTCCACCAGAAGTCAGACATGAAGAAGCACACGTACATCCACACAGGTGACAGACCAAATATTCCACGAGAAAACCAAAATTAGAGCCCATCATGCCGATGTACACACACAGTCCCCAAGCACAGGGGTATTGCACTGGGGATAAGCTTCCAGAGGCACTGCAAAGTCATTATATTCCATGTGGGCTGAGACAGCAGGAGGCTGAAGCACATCTGCCTGACAAAGAGGTGGTTATTGGCCAGCCTCTGGTGCATGTGGGGTTGTACCCAGCCCTGGATGCAGGGAATGGGTCACTCAGCTGCAGGGGACTGTCCCTGGTTCTTCTCACCCTCTGGTGCTGGGTCACAATCCAGACACATCACCAGCAGAGCTGGGCTGGCAGCACCCTGATGCCCAAGCAAGTCTGACTCTGCTAAAATGCATTTATTTCTATCTCTCTTCCTTCATCTGTTAAAGTGATTTATTTTTTTTTACCATTTTCTGTTCCCTGCAGGGGAGAAGCCCCACAAATGCCAGGTGTGTGGCAAAGCCTTCAGCCAGAGCTCCAACCTGATCACCCACAGCCGCAAACACACGGGCTTCAAACCCTTCAGCTGCGAGCTCTGTGCCAAGGGCTTCCAGCGCAAGGTGGATCTGCGCAGGCACCGAGAGACCCAGCACAGCCTCAAGTGAGGCCTCTTTGCTTCAAGACTGTCCCCAGCACTTCCACCCAGCTCATCAAGCTCCCATGGTGTCCTGTGTTCCCCTGGGGACTGGCCAAGTCGTGCATTGGCTTTGGTGTTTGGAACCACAGGGCCTTGCACATCCCAAAGAAACCTGTGGGAGCTTTCGCTTTTTGATTGCGACAGGTACCAGCCCAGAGCTGACATCACTGCTCAAGTGTAAATCCAGAGGAATTCCTCCAAGGTCACTGTTACTCTGGCTTTACACCAGGAGCAGAATCCAGTTCATCAGGCTGCCCAGCGGGGAGGAGGGGACTCCTGGGCTGGTGGCAGCAACAATCTGTACAAAGCTGGTGCTGTAACCGTGTTCTGCTCTGATGGTTGGGAAGATAAGCCCAGGGCATGCAAATAGATTGCATTCAGTCAGCTGTGTTCAACCTGGACAGGCCTTCTGCAGAGACTTGCCCAGGCCATAAATTCTGCCAACAGACACCTTAAAGTCATTTCTTTCAGCAGAGCATTTACTGTGATCAAATGACAAGTTAACTGTGCTGTATTTTTAGCTTGGAGTGGGAGGAAAATACTGAAGAAACAGCTCCTATCCCTAGCAGATAACAGGGGTCTCTAAATACATTCCTCAGACACACCATGCTGCAGAAATCCCAAGCAGGCTCCAGGAAGAACCACACCACAGCACCAGGCACAAGCTAATAATCCCCATGTCTTGGTGCCATGGGAGAGTCTGGCTGCTCTTGGAATCGGGGCTGGTATGTCCCACAAAATTTCCCTGCATGCTGGACATGCCAGCTTAGAGCTGTCCTGAGCAACCCTGAGTCACTGCACGGGCAGGAGTGACCCTGGATATCAATGTCAAGGGCCAGATTTCTGCTTGCCAGGCACTCTCCTCAAGGAGGAAGTGACTGAGCCTGTATATGTTGGCAGAGCATGCAAGCACCTCACAAGTGTTATACAAAGACAGCAGTGGTATTTCCTGCTTTTGCCAGGTCTAGGGGTTGAAGCAAAGCACTGAAGCAAGTAAAGAACCAGTTCCCCTCCAAGCTCTGCCAAATTCTCTCTCTATAACCTTTGGCAAGGCACTGCACTGGGCTTTTGTTTTTCCACCCCTCCTGGTGGCGTGGGGCCATTCACTCAGGTTTGTGGAGTCCCCTGAGTTCTTAACAGGAAGGACAAAGTATTATTATAACATTATTATAACACAGACAAGTGTTTTCAGTTAATTGGGGCATTGTAGCAGCACATGGCTCGCTCCATAACTGCATCCCTGAACACATGGCCTTGGACAATGACACCAGTGGGAATTACCCTGGAAACAGGCTGTGGCCATTTCACTCCAGAGGCTTATGAAGGAGTGCCCATCATGGGCAAAGACAAAATGATCCAAGTGGAAAATTCATGTATTGCCAGGAGAGAACTGCCCTCAGTTCCACTGCTGTAAAATCCCAAGTTATTCTCCTAAGACCTAAAATGTTCTTGCCCCTTTTATGCTGTGCCTAAGCTGTAAGTCATTAATATGTACCTGGAAGCTCAAACCCAGAGTCTGTACTCCTGGCTTTACTTGTAGACTGTAAATATGTATTTATACTTATTCTAATGTATATTTTTATTGCACTATACCAGACAGTGACATGTACAGGCCTGCTGGGATTTATCTGATAAATCTGTTCCTTCTTAGTAACTGGGCTAACACAGTGTATTTCGTGTTCAAAACACTCATTTAAAGAACGGCTCACACCTGACTCTGGGGACACAGGCAGTGGGGATGGGGTGCAAAAGGAGAAGAGAAAGAGTCTAGGATTGCTCTTTATGGTTTGAGTGGGGATAAAGATGGAAATTCACATGCAAGAAAGGGCTCCCATTAGAGAGACTTTCATCCTGGAGACAGACTGGTGCAGAGCCCCAGGGAGCCAGAGCCAGCTCTGCAGAGCAGGAGGGCACAGCAGGTACATGGAATGTGTGTCCAACAGACAGTGCCAAAGCCCCCCAAAAATCCCTGCTGTCCTTTCCTGAGCCTTTCTGGGGAAGATGCATAACCTGTGATGGAACTGGTCCCCAGCCCCCACACACACCTGTGAACACCCACAGATGCACAAGCCTTGCTCAAGGTAAAGCCATTTCAGCTTATTAAAATTACTGCCCAAAATGCAAACTGTGTTTGTTATTCCCCTTGTCCTCCACTAATCTGCAAACAGAAATATTCAAAGAGGGTGTCAGCATCTGGACTGCTCAGGACCAAAACTCTCCAGCCCCAAACCACAGAGGCACACCAGCACAGACTTCCCTGGGGACAGCAGGGGTGCCTCATGTAAAGCTTCCCAATTTTGGCCATTTGGAGTCAAGTGCTGGCACACATCAGTTGGCAAGAGTACTGTGACCACTCATAGAACCAAACCAGACAGTTGGTTCTTCTGAGCCTCATGAAGAAGAGCTGCTGTATCCATTAGATTTTCTTCCTGTCCTTGATTTCCAAGGTACAGAGGAGCTATAACCTTCAATGTACAGCTGGGATCTTCTCTCCTGTGTGCTCCTACAGCTTCTCCCTTCAAACACAGCACAAATCACCTCAGCACTGTCTGCTATTTCCCCAGGACTCCAGGGTGGGTTACTGATCCCAGACATTCCTGAAGAGCAGCTACACCAGAGGAGGCAGTGCCAGGAGAGAACTGGAGTTGTTAACACTTAGCCTGGTGCTTGTGAGGAGCCTGGGGAGCCCATCCCAGGAGATCCAGGGACAACTTTGGCTGGATGGGCAGCGAGGGGAGGAGCACACTGGGATGGCTGCTGCAGAGCTCAGGAGAGCACAGCTGTGCCAGAGCAGTGCAGGGGATCCAGGCTGACCCACAGGCACAGGCAGTGTATGAGACACAGCCTGTGCAGGAGACCACTGGCAAAGGCACCAGTGAGCCAGAGACAGGAGGAGACAAAAGGGAGGAGAGGACAGGGAATTAACTTGCAGTGTTTTCCACTAAGACACTACAGTTTCTTCCACTTGAGTAATGAGTTGCCACTTCAAGATCACCTAATGCCCAAGCCATGGTATTGCTAGAGGCCTGTGGATGCCAGCAGCCTGAAGGAAAACCATGGCAGAGCCCCACTGTCCCCTCTTCCCTCCCAGCACAGCACCAGCCACGGGCAGACCCTGATCCTTGGAGCTGCTGAATCTACACCACGGGTACCCAAGGATGCTCAGCACCCGTCAGGAGCAGGCCATGGCTGTCACCAACTCCTAACACACCTGGCCTTGCTCTCCAAACATGCAAATCCTCTTCAGTTCCGATCACTCTGGTACAGCCCCTTTCCCACCACCTCCCCTTGCATCACAAACATTCTGGTCAGTCAGTCAAGGAAACAGATAGCAAAAAGCAAAATCTCAACTAATCTCTGTGGCTGAAGAAAGAGCTGATTGTTTTTGCCTCTCCTTGAGCCGGCTCTGTATCCTGTACTTCCCCAGTCCCCTTCACACCTCCCTCCCTTTATTGCTAGGGAAAAATAAATCCTGGTCTCTGGGCTGTTTTGTTTAGCAAATGAGGGACATGCAAAGCACTAACCCCGGGCATTGTCAGGAGGAGAGAGGTGCCTCTGTGTCTTCCAGACAGCCTTGAGGCACTGAGAGCAGCAGCCCAGAAGAGCTGTGATTAAGGGTGGATTTCAGTTTGGACACGGGATGACTCTGTCTTCCTCATGAGGACAGAGCCAGGGGACACCTGCAGGAAGCAGAGGTGTGTTCCCAGCCAGCAAGGCATTAGGCTGGAACTTATCTTCAGGTTATAATAACCTCACAGAGTGCAATCCTGGAGAAGGCAAGAACCTGAAGGTTTCTTGTGTTGGCAATTGTTAAGGAAGCCCTAAACAGAACTGAGAGGAAGGACAGGGAAGAATTAGACTCCAGTTGGGTGCAGGTTCTACTGGTTAAAGTTATTTGCTGCATCCACTTCCTTCCTGCCTTAGACATCACAAGAAAGGGTTTTCGGTAAAAAATAAAATAAAATAAAAAAGACAAGAGCAGAGACCCTTGTTCTCACAGCAGGTTGCTCCTCAGTCTCAGGTGATGGAGACACAGCAGCAGCTTAAATCCAGCCCATCAGCACAGCACACAAAAGGAAACTTGAAGGTGTGGGGCAATCTCCCAGAAATAGCTGCATACACATTTCCTTGCACAGGGAAAGCATTCCTGCCTGCAATTAGGGGCCTAGCGTGGAACTGGATGTGAAGCTCATCCTGCAGTGCTGCTACAGAATAATAAAAAATAAGTACATCACAAACCATTTTTTAAACATTTAATTTTCTTACAAAGCAGAGATTTCTCCCCCCCTTTTCACCTGGAATAGCACATCCACTCAGAGAAGGCAACCCAGAACAGCCACACAAAAATTATTCAGGGATAGTGAATCTCTGTGCTGGATGAGAAGAGAACACAGATCTCTGCAGAATTCCTGGCCCACCATCTTAAAACTAACAGTCACCATGGACACACACTGATCTTAAGGCTGCAACTTTAAACTGAGACTTAAGATCTGCTACACATTTACTGCATGACCTTGGGCAAGACTTGAGTGCTGGATTTCTGAAGTTGTTCAGCACACTGTGAAGCTCTCAGAAGATCTTCACCCCATCTGTGAGAGGAGGATAATCATTCCCCCTCTCCCCTTCATTTCACTTGTTTATTTCAACGGTAAGATAGTCAGGAATGAGAGTGCTCCTCCTTATCTCCCAGATCCAGCACCTCACACAATGGAGCCTTGATCTGGGCTGGAACGCCCAACTGTGCCAGCAATAACCAGCGATAGGAACTGAACCCAGCAGGGCACCCTCGCTCCAGGGCTGGCTCAGCAATCCTGCAGGCAGGCACACAGACCCTGCACTGAACCCACTGAACTCAAAACCAGCAGAGGAACAGGGTGAGCAGCAACACAGGGAGGATAAACCAGACAAGAGCATTTTGACTTGTGAATAATATTGCAGGGAGAGAGACAGAGCTGGGTATGAGCTGTAAACATCCCAGTCAGTGCCCTGACTCTGAATCTGCTGCTTCAGTCTGAGCACTCCTCAATCTGGTCCTTGGGCTGATTTTGACCTGTGGGCCCAAGGGGATCTGTGTTCACTGTCCCAGCAAGGCAGGCAGAGAGCAGAGAGTCCTCAGGAATGGGGAAATCTGGGGCTGGGGAGGAGCTGAGCGTGCACTGAGCTCAGCTTTGGTCTGATAAGTTTATCAAGCACTGCCGGCTGCTAACTGTCAGCCGGGGAAGGGAGCCTGTTAGGGAGGAGGAACAGCTCCCAGGGCAAGATAGGACAGCCCAGGCCTTATCAGAGTGCCTGAGCCAAAGAGGGAACTGGAGAGTGAGCACTTTCCAACCACTTCATCTGAACAACAGACAGATTGGCAGGAAAGGCCTGTCAGCCCTTTGCCACCCAGGCAGCCCCCCATCCGTGCAAATAACCCGGGCAAGTGCAGCCTGGGAGCAGCAAACATGAACACTGGGACCTGAGGGAAGGTCAGGGGACCTTCTACCTTCTTAGAAAACCTTCCTACCACGGGGAAGGTTTTCTAAGAGCATTTCTGAGTGTGAGAGTCAGATTGACAACAAACAATTCCGATGCTTACTGAGCGAGCTGCTCCTGTTCAGTGCCCAGAGCAGCTTCTCCCTGCGAGGTTTGGGAGGGGGATCTCCCACCTCCCAGTTGCACCAGCCACTAAGGTTTGGTGTACAGATAACTGCTCTGTCTCTGAAAAATAGTAAAGACCCCTGAGTGAATAGAAGGGGGAAAATCCTGACTGTTCCCATTTGAGTTCAAAAAGCAAGAGCCAGCAAATACCCATTCACAGTTTCTCCTAGGGCAGCAATAACCAAATCCATCCAGCTGAAGATCATAGCAGGGACTCCCTCCTGTGTTTGGATGAGCTCCCCTGGACCTGTGCAAGCTCCCTGTGCAAACACCTCAGCCATGACAGGGAGGGGAATGAGAGATCCCTGCAGGGCACATCCTCTGCTTGGTTTCCCTGATGAAGCTGGGTCGTGCAGGATGAACCAGTGTCACACTTGCAGCTTTAACATGTTTCTTTAGCCTGCCAC
Source organism: Onychostruthus taczanowskii (assembly GCF_017590055.1). NCBI lineage: Eukaryota > Metazoa > Chordata > Aves > Passeriformes > Passeridae > Onychostruthus > Onychostruthus taczanowskii. The sequence goes on from NW_024499796.1 coordinate 7,249,643, forward strand.
ACCATGTTGTCATCAGGTCACTGCTCATCCAGACCTTATGGCTAGCCCTCATCCTGCATCCCACCACCTTTGGTTCAGGCTGGTGTCTTGGGTCCTGCCTGTATCTGGGGGTTTTACTGAGATGCAAGCCCTGCCCCTGTGCTCCTCCTTGGCTGCCTGGCTGCAGTGCTGTCTCCTGCTCTCCATGGGATATGAGGCAAGAAACCTTCAGCACTAGGTCAGGAGATCTCTGCTGTGACCTTGTGACTCAAAGGCTCCCTTTCTTGATAAGAAACATACCTAGGCAACGATTTTTCTCTCTTAAAGCACATATCTAAACCAGGGCTGTAGTCCTGCCTTGTATGCACCTACTTCTCTCCCTGAAGAGAGGGAGCCCAGTATCTGTAGGCATCTGAAGTTACACCAGCTGAGTCACAGCCCTGTGGTTTCTGCACCACTCTCAGGCTGAATTTCTCACAGCTGATTCTGCTCCAGCCCATAATCTGCAGTTCTCCAGGTCATGAACAACCTCCAAGCCATTTAATTCCTCTGTGCATCTAGGGCTCCTCAGCAAGCTCCAACAGCCACATTCAGCACCAACCAACACAGTTCTGATGTTCAAGTCTTCCTCATGAAGAACAAGGGGTTTAAAAACCAATCTCCATTGATTCTGCCTTCCTCTTGAATAATTTTAAAGCCTTGGGACTTTATCTTACATCCCAGGCTCATCTATATTAGGAGCTTTGGTGGGATTTTTAGCAGTGGTCAAGTTCACTGGTTTTTTCTCTTTATAAAGTAGAAGTTATCTCTTGTCTCAGTTGAGGAAGGGGAAGTTGGAGATGACAGAGCATTCCTGTTCCTGAAAGGGCCCCATCCTGAGAGTGTGGACATGGTGGAGCACTGTGTCAGTCAGACATCCCTGCCTCAGCTCCTTATTTAGATCCAACCTGTAGCAGCTTCAAGATCTGCAGATAAGAGCAAGGTAGAATTCCTGCACTTGCACAGCAATACACTGGAGTGGCATCATGAAATACCCCACAAAAACCCCATAAAGCATCAAAACAAGGACTCTGCATTGGGATCTCCCAACCTGCATTTTTCACCTTAAAACATTTGCCCAAATTTGAGTAGGACAACAAGAAATGGAACTCAGGCGAGCTGGACTTGCAGTCTTGTTTGTTAACCAACTTTATCTTACCTCTTTGAAATATTAAAACTAAGTAGAACATCCCAAGTTAAAGCTCTTTTCTTAGGAAAAATACAATGTACTATTGGTAAGATTTTCTTTCTGATTGATGCTTACGAGATCTGCACAAAACTCATTTGCTGGTGTCTTAAAGGCAGAGCTGACAGGGCAGAAGACTTCGGATTTCAGACTGAGTGTGCGTGAGACAGCTGAGGTTTCTCATGTTGCTTGGAACGCAGGGAAACAGCTGGAAAGTCAGAGAGCCATGTCCCTGTGCCTGCTGCACAGTGCCACAGCTGTGGTGGTGGAGAACTCAGCAGGACTGATAATATTTTACATTTGAAAAGCTCATAGTGCCTAAGGACTTCAAAAGGGCACAATATCCATCAGGCAGCAGGATTTAGCCCCCAGCCTGCAAGTTTTCTCACAGCATCATTACTAATTTTGCAGAGGATACAACATGAACTTTGTAGTCAGCAGGAACAATAATTTCTGCTTTGGGGGTACCACCTCCTCATCCTCTCTTCCTCAATCCCCAAGTGCCCAGCAATCTTAGCTCAGAAGGGAATGTGACTCAGGCCTTCAACTGAAGGGCTGTCACCTGCAAACCCTGAAGGCTGGATGTGGCCCTGGTTTTATCACTGGCCACCAGCTGCCTCTACAGCTCTTGCCTCCTCCCCAATGATTCAGCAAATCTTCTTCGAGGAGAAAAACAAGCACACAAGTGAACAAATCACAATGTCAGATTACAAAGATGAGCGGGGAAAGGCTGCGGCTCGAAGGAGGGAGATAAAAGTTGGTGAAGTTACACGAGCCAAGGATGAAAATGCCCAATAAAGACAAGAGGTTTTTTAAAGGGAAGCAATAATAACATGAAAAAAATGTTGTAGTTTGGATACTTAATGCTGTGGAACATTGCTAAGAGAACACAATGTGGAAGGAAATGAAGCATATTCTACCCTCTACTATCTGGGCATTGCACAGGGCTGATGGGGATTTTTACTGGTATAGATGAGAACTGAACAGTCCATTCTGGTTTACACTGGAACAGAGTTCCCCTAAGAAAGCTATTTTCAGAAGAAGTTTCTGCTCTCTGTAACCAAAACTTCCAATAATCTGGAAACCCCTTGCCAGGCACTTTGAATGTCACTGTTCCTGGAAAAAAGGATGCAAGTCATTAGCAGAGGACAGTTGGAAGTAATGTTTTAACTTCTGACAGCTTTGGCCACTGCATCATATTTTTATATCATAGACCTTTTCCATAAATGTTTTGTTTCCTGCTTGAGGTGAAACACAGGATCAGTGTAACAGCTCTATAGAATAAAAAGTAAGAAAGAAACTCCAGCCAGACCTCAGCTAGGAGATGTAGTATTTCCTCTATAAAGGCATTCCACTCTACTCAAAGCCCAGTCTTCCAAGATTGCCATGAAATCTTAGGGAAAATAAGTGTTTGGAATTTATGGAGAGCTCACATCTGGGGAATCTCTCAGCCCAGTGAGTCCTCCAGGTTCTGTGAGAGAGATGCAGCCTCCCCCTTGAATTAGTTCAACACAAAAAGCAAGCACAGAAGGAAGGGGAAGCTCAGGAACTGTGGACACATATGGGATGGATAAACTGTTCCAGAGGGGTTTGGGGTACATACTTACACTGCTGCTGTTCCCTGGGAAATACAGAAAAACCATGGCACAACCCAGAGGCTTTCCCCTCGAGCTCACCCGGGATATTGTTGCTGTGTAAAGAGTGCCAGGGGTGGCTCCTTTGAAATAATTTCCCTGTGCTGTGCTGCCACCTGCTTTCACAGCTCTGGGAGTCCCCCCTCAGGTCTGACAATACTCAGGTGAGCTCTAGAACTCCAGTGTCAGCCCACCTGAAAAGGGAAGAACTTATCACCAAGTTCAAACGTTTAAAGTATGGCTACAGAGAAGATGGAGACTCCCTTTAGGAGGAGTCATGTGGAAAAAACGAGGGGTAATGGGTACAAGTGACTCCTGGGGAGATACAATTGGATACTAGAGGACAATTTTTTGCAGTGAGAGCAATCAGTCATTGGAATAACCTCCCCAGGGAAGTGGTGGCTTCCCCAACACATGATACTTCTCGGATCAGCTGGACAGGGTGCTGGGCTGTCTTAACTAGACCGGGCTTTTGCCAAGGGAGGTTGGGTCAGGTGATCCTTGAGATCCCTTCCAAGCTGGTATTCTTTGTTTCCATTAAAATGTGCTACTGCTGCACCCTACAGGCTGAAAACAGTTATTTTATCATTAATCACAACTTCTAAGCCAGGCTTATGGTTTTGTGGGTGGAGGCTGGCTCCTGGGTATTTGGGGCTGGTTCTGTTTCCACCCCATGCCAGAGCTCTCACAGAAGGAACACACACAGTTCCCACCTTGCTGAGATGAGCAGGAAAAAGAGCAGCAGCTGTAATACAGACACACAGACATGCCACCACCTCTGACTCAAAGACCCCACAGTGGTGGGGGACACAGGGCTCAGCTGTGCCAGAGATGTCCCACATGCTGGATCCCTGTGGGAAAGGGAGAGCTCAGAAATAGGGGGGAGATGGGCTGGAGACCTCCAGCTGCTGAAACTGCTGCCTTGTTCTACTTTATCCCTTCAGGTCTGGCACAACAGAGGAGGCACAGGGAGAAAATGCCTGGCAAGAGCCACTCCAGCAAAAGTCCATTTGAGGTGAGAGGACCTGGGGATGTGGTGAAGAGCACTGCCCCTCCCAGCACAACCCACACATGCTGGGATGCAGCAAACCTGGCATTCTGTCACGAATAGATGCCAAGTGTTCCTGTGCACACCTGGCCCTGATTTGCTATGCCAGAAGAAAAATCTGGGAGATCTCCTACAAGAAACATCTTTCATTTTCTCACTGTTGGCCTTCATCTGTACTTTTTAAAGGAAAAAAAAAACATCTTAATGGAATTTTCCTCTTGCATTGGCTCTTGATGCAGAGGTTGGGCTAAAGATAAATGAACCCACTGGTCACTCAGCTGAGTCCCTTCTCTTCTGGAATCTGGAGTACAAACTTCATTTTCACATGTTCCAGTGACAGCCCCATGTCTGTGTGAGCCACAGGCAAATTGCAAACCTGGTCCTTTCCCTGTTTCTTAGAGAGGGATATAACAATTCCCTGTTTTGGGGTGAGAACCTGATTGGCCTCAGCAGGAACTGTCACCCACAGAATGCCGTCTTTGTGGTGAAGAAAACTCAACTAAACCACTGAATGCTGCTGTCCAGACCTGGAAGAAGGTGTTCACCAATGCTGTGGATAAATGGGTGTCTACATTTTCATAATAACTGGCTAATGAGTCCTCGAGGAAGCTGAAGAAGCTCCCAAGACAGATGCAAGCATCCAAAAGAGCTGGTAATACACCAGAGAGGAAAAATAACAGAGATGTTGCAACCCAAATCTCACTGAGTGTGGGAAGTACAGTCTGATCAGGATGGTGGCCATGTGGAAAATAGAAAAGATACCTGAGGATATTGGTCTCCAGCCCAAACAAGAAGCACCTGCAGGGCTCTCACACGACCATGCCTAACTTTCCATATCCCCCTCCTCTTCTCAGCATCTCACCTTCGAACATTAACTCCTGACATTTTTGAACACCACAAGACCTGGCAGATTCCCCAGGCTGGGTGTACAAGCTGTGAGGTTACCAGTGGGGTCTGGCAGGTCATGGTTTCCTCAAGAGTTTTTACCCAAAGCCCTCTTGTTTCTGCTTTGCCCCCCAGACACTATCCCCAAAGAACAAGGGCCTGTTCAAGAGAGCCATCAGCCAGAGTGGTGTTGGGGTCTGCAGCTGGGCCATCCAGAGGGACCCGCTCGTCTGGGCCAAAAAGGTAATGTGTAAAATCATGCCTGCAAAACTATAAAAAGAAAGAAACCAATTCCCTAGAGGAGAGCAGGGCCAGGAAGGGATTGGGCAGGAGCTGTGCCTAACAGCGCTGTGGAAAGTTGCTGCTGTGAGATTAAACTGAAATTAAAACCAACCCACCTATCTGCATAGAAACAGCTCCTGACTTTGGAAGTAATGCTAGGATGTTTCACTCTCTTTTCTGCCACAGCTTGGAGAAAAGGTGGGCTGCCCCACAGACAACACCGCCGACTTGGCCAACTGCCTCCGTATCTCTGACCCCAAAGCCTTGACCCTGGCCTACCACCTGCAGCTCACCCACCTGTCCAGTAAGTGCCCTGGCCTGTGCTCTGGTCTATCAGGCACCCTGGGCTCTCCAAATCTCCTGCAGGACACTGGGTCAACTGCCAGGAGTGTTGTGGTGGTGCTTGTGCCCTTCAGAAAAGGGACATTAATGAGAGCTCTTGCAGTCACCTTTCTGTGGGCAGAGGCACATTGCACCTGATGAACAGTGCCCACCTCAGCCTTTGCTTGGGATATGCCAGAGCACACATCTGTGATTCCTTGCCATCTTACAGACCTCACACTTGTCTCTTGCAGTGCCCCTGGTACACACCCTCGCCCTCTCTCCAGTTGTGGATGGGGATTTCCTCCCAGACGTGCCAGAGAAGCTCTTTGCCAACGCTGCTGACATCGACTACCTGGCTGGGGTCAATAACATGGACGGGCACATGTTCGCCGGCGTGGATTTACCCGCCATCAACCGCCCGCTGGTGAAGGTCACTGCGTGAGTGACAGATGCCCTCAGAACCCCGAGCAGGAGACATCTGCTCCTCAGTGTAGCTCCCAAACCCCACGGAGTCAGACTTGAGTGCACAGGGCACAACCTTCCACACAGGATGTCACTCCAAGCCTGGGTGCCCAGGCCTTTTGTTACCAAGTCCAGAGCCTTCAAGAGAAAGGATCAGGCAAGAGCTCTGCCCTACCTGAAGCTGCTGGTCAGTAATTAATGAATATCATTTGTCTTTTCAGTAACCAGGTGTACAATTTGGTCAAAGGCCTCACCGTGGATAGGGGCGAGGCTGGAGCCAACGCCACCTACGCCATCTACACACAGAGCTGGGGTGACAAACCCGAGCAGGAGGTCGTGAAGAAGACAGTGGTGGATCTGATCACTGACTACATCTTCCTGATTCCCACACAGGTGGCACTGGACCTGCACCTGCAGAATGCCAAGTGAGCAGCTCAGTCCTGGGGTTGTTGCACATGGAGGAGGGTTAGGGTGAGAATTGGAAATGGAAGTTAAAAATGGTCTCAGGATGTTTTCTTCTGAAACCACCCCATGTGAGATGACACATGTGAACATCTACCAAGGCTGAATCTGTGGCCCTGATGGTATTTGGAGTGTTGGTTGGGATTTGCAGCCCTTTTTCTGCTTTCTCCTTGCTCAAAGCCAGTCTCTTTGATTTCCCAGGAGTGGCAAGACCTACAGCTACTTGTTCTCGGAGCCATCCCGCATGCCCATCTACCCCCGCTGGGTGGGTGCAGACCACGCTGATGACCTGCAGTACGTGTTTGGGAAGCCCTTTGCCACCCCTCTGGGCTACTGGCCTAAGTACAGGACTCTCTCAAAGGCCATGATTGCTTACTGGACCAATTTTGCCAGAACTGGGTGAGTGATCTGTGATTTGATGCAGCCCTTCAGGCTGCTGGTAATGTCCAGTAACTTTTCAGGATCGTTCCCAGAAGTTCTCTGTCTTTGTGTTGTGAGCAGGGCTCTGTGTCTCACGGGGCTGGAGATTGCTCTGTCTTCTCCTCATCCATGGCACACTTGGGGAAGGCAGAGGCATTTTCATTACTTGTGATCTCTGCTTCCACTTGATGAGTTTTACTGCTGAATCCTTGTGTTCAGGCAGGACACAAGTCCCTGTCTGAAGCTGGGATGATGCCAGTGGGGATGGAGGGAAGAGACTGCAGGTCATCCACTCATTCAGAATTCCTATTGCTTCTCCCAGTGTCCAACACCCTGCATGGTCATGCATTAAACTGAATCCCCAAGCTGCCCTGATTAAACTGAGCTTCTGTGTCTCCTTTTATTCCCAGTGACCCTAACAAAGGGCATTCAGACGTGCCTGTTTCCTGGCCAGCCTACACCGACAATGGCAAGTACTACCTGGATATCAACCACAAGATAAACAAGGACTCTGTGAAGCAGGACCTGAGGTCCCGGTTTGTGACCTTCTGGAACTCGGTCTACCTGAAGCTGCCGCAGGTTGCCAACATTTCCCAGTCGGAGTTAATGTTCTGAACCTTTAAAGATAGTGCATTAAAGGCTTGTAGCTGAGTGACTCTGGTTCTCATTTTGTTTGCCATGACAGGATTTTCTTGCCAACATTAAGGTCAGGCAGGAAAGGACATCCATTTTGTGGGCATCCATTGTGTATTCCCCTGGCTGTGACACCCCACTGTCCCAGGGATCTGCTGGGGTCCAGTCTCTCCCTGCTCAGCCAGGTGTTGGCCCTGGGGTTGTTTTTCCTCATTGCCCCTGTGAGCCCAGGCAGGACAGCCCCAATCTTGACCTGTCCTCTGGATTTCCCTGTGCCACCAACAAGGCTCCTGCTACTGCCAGCCAGATCATAGAGAGCTACAGCTGCAACAGGTGAATGCAAACCAGCCCTGACCTGCTGTTTATCATGCACTGACATTGCTCAGGAACTGATGGGGCAGAATAAATCCCTGGGGGTGGTGATTCCCCACTGGTTTTGGGGCAGAGGTTGGGCTGGACTGGGCTGAGGAGCTGCAGCTCTGAGCAGGGCAGAACAAGAAGCACAACTTTCCACAAACCTTGTCCACCACATGTCCTCATCCACATACCATACACTGGACCTGGTCTGTCCAGGCCCTGCTACCCTGTGGGGAGAGCAGGGGGGCCCAGCTGTGCTGGAGCTGCCCCCCAGGCCTGGCTGGTGTGGAGAACCCAGGGCTGGTGTGGGATATCAGGGCTGTGGATGCTGGGAGGAGAGCACAAGGTGTCACAGGGGATGGGACCCTGGTGTGTGTGTTGAGGTTCTCCATGCAGAGAGGTCAGAGGATGGGGAGCCCACCCCTGGGGAGAGCCAGGGTCTGGGAGCTCCTGCAGTAGAACCATCCTCCTGCCTTCTTCCAGAGGAGCAGGGCCAAGGGCAGGGTTTCCAAGGATCAATACCATGTGTTCCTGTGCTCTCCTGGCCCCGACTGGCTTTGCCAGAAGAACAATCTGGGAGATCTCCCACAAGAAACATCTTTCATTTTCTCACTGTTGGCCTTCACCGGCACTTTTTAAAAGAAAAGAAATTTCCAGATTGAGTGAGTACCTGCAGTTCCCTCTTGCTTTGCCCCTGTCCCAGTGAGTAGCTGCAGCAGCTCCAAGAGGGCAAATGCAGAGGGTGAATCCTTTCCAACACATTTCATACAGATCATTCCTGAGTGCTGGAGGGTTTTCTGCCAGTGAGGGCAGAGCTCCTCTGTCAGTGTACAAATGGATGTAACTTTGAATGGATTTTTAAAACTTTCTTCAGTGGTTCCATGAGAGTCTTTTATGCTACCAGTGTGTGATCAAGGGAGGTTGAGCCAAAGTTAAACCAACCCATTGCTGATCCAGCTGAGTCCCTTTTTAAAAGCTGGAACACAAACTCCATTTTTGCATGTTCCTATGAAGACTCTCATTTCACCATAAAATGCACAAGAATCCTTTCATTCTTTGTTTCTCTTATCAACAGATGTTCTACCAGCTCTGGGATTAAATGTGGAAAGGTATTGTACACTGACAGATGAGTTTTCTGTTGGAGATAAATTTCAAAGCTATTGTTTGTATCTGTCCATTCCCTTCTCTCTCTGACAAACACAACAAGGAGTGAAGATGACAAAGAGCTGCTGCCATGAGCCTGCAGAGATATGAGGAGGAAGGAAACTTCAAGCTTTCTGATAGAGGGGGCAATGAAATGGAGACAGAAATTCTGGACTATGTATGAACTCGATGAGCAATCTGGCTGCTGTTGGATCAAATCAACTTTAAGACTTGTGGTCATTGTGAATCTTTTTCATTCCCGAGCGTGTTATGAATGCAAGGCTTCTCACATGTTGCTGATAATATGTTCTACTGCACAGCTTAATATGATTTCAGCCCCCTTTGCTTGGATGAGGCCTCTCAAGACTCCAATGGGAATAATTTCCCTGGAGTTTTCTAGGACTGAGCAATGTCCTTTGGTTTGGCCTCCAGCCCAAACAAGAAGCACCTGCAGGGCTCTCACACAACCAGGTCCATCAGCCATGGAGAGGCTGCCTTCCATATCCCCCTCCTCTGCTCCTCTTCTCAACAACTCACTTTTTAACTTTAACTCCTGAGACTCTTGAACACCTCATGACCTGGCAGCTTCCCTGGGACTGGTGCAAGGCCCGCAAGGCCATCCACCTGTTTTGTCAGGCCATGGTTTCCTCAAGAGTTGTTACCCAAAGCCCTCTTGTTTCTGCTTTGCCCCCCAGACACTATCCCCAAAGAACAAGGGCCTGTTCAAGAGAGCCATCAGCCAGAGTGGTGTTGGGGTCTGCGGCTGGGCCATCCAGAGTGACCCACTCATCTGGGCCAAAAAGGTAATGTGCAAACTCATGCCTGCAAAACTATAAAAAGAAAAAAAAAAGATTCCCTAGAGGAGAACCTGGGTCAGAAGGGATTGGGCAGGAGCTTACCCGACAGAGCTGTGCAAAGTTGCTGCTTTGAGATTAAAACCAACTCACAGTTCTGCCTCTTTAACAATAACCCCTGCCTTTGGGAGCTACTGCTAGAATGTTTCTCTCTTCTGCCACAGCTTGGAGAAAAGGTGGGCTGCTCCACAGACAACACCACCGTCTTGGCCAACTGCCTGCGCCACTCCAATCCCAAGGACTTGACTCTGTCCTACCACCTGCAGCTCACCCACCTGCCCAGTAAGTCCCCCAGCCCATAATGTGGTCCATCAACAATCCTGAGCTCCCCAAGCTCTTGGCAGGACTCTGGAGCAACTGCCAGGAGTGTTGTGGTGGTGCTTGTGCCCTTCAGAAAAGGGACATTAATGAGAGCTCTTGCAGTCACCTTTCTGTGGGCAGAGGCACATTGCACCTGATGAACAGTGCCCACCATGCAATGGCAGCAGTGGCAGAGGGATTATCGAATGACATTGCCTTGGCCTCACAGCAACTGTTTGGGCTTCCTGTTCTGTGAAAGCAGCAAGAGCAATCCCAAAAAACAGCTAGTAAACAAACAAACGGACAAAAAAGATCATACCCCTGCTATTTCTATTTGAGTCGCTGGGTGGAGTGCAGGAACGCTGCTGCTTTTGTGCCTGTGGGGATTCCTTTCCCAAGAAGATTCTCCGGGAGCTTCTGGTCACAAATCACAGCGTTTAGCCTTGGTCAGAACAGAGAGTGGCCAAAATCCTGCCGTGCAACTGCATACTCTGGGCTGGCTGTCCTGACAATCAGACAGCATGGCCAGGTGGGATGAGAAGTCCAGCTCTTTCCTATCTTTGGCTGGGTTTTTGGGAAGGGATTTGAAGAAGGAGAGGATTTGTGGATGTTACCAGGTAGTGTTTGGCTGGCAGATCTCTTGCTCCTCTCCTTCAGCCATAGTCATGGGGTTTATCCTGTATCTGGGTGACCTCCAGCCCATGCTGAAGTCACTGCTCAAGCTGTCATCCACCTGGACCTGCTCTTCCCTGAGCTCTTTGAGTCCTGGGATATGCCAGAGCACACATCTGTGTTTCATCACCTCCTAACAGACCCCACTCATGTCTCTTGCAGTACCCATGGCGCACACTGTCGCCCTCTCTCCAGTTGTGGATGGGGATTTCCTCCCAGACGTGCCAGAGAAGCTCTTTGCCAACGCTGCTGACATCGACTACCTGGCTGGGGTCAATAACATGGATGGACACATCTTCGCTGGCGTGGATTTACCCGCCATCAACCGCCCGCTGGTGAAGGTCACTGCGTGAGTGACAGATGCCCTCAGAACCCCGAGCAGGAGACATCTGCTCCTCAGTGTAGCTCCCAAACCCCACGGAGTCAGACTTGAGTGCACAGGGCACAACCTTCCACACAGGATGTCACTCCAAGACTTAAGTGCTCAGGCCTTTTGTTGCCGAGTCCAGAGTCTTCAAGAGAAAGGATCAGGCAAGAGCTCTGCCCTACCTGAAGCTGCTGGTCAGTAATTAATGAATATCATTTGTCTTTTCAGTAACCAGGTGTACAATTTGGTCAAAGGCCTCACCGTGGATAGGGGCGAGGCTGGAGCCAACGCCACCTACGCCATCTACACACAGAGCTGGGGTGACAAACCCGAGCAGGAGGTCGTGAAGAAGACAGTGGTGGATCTGATCACTGACTACATCTTCCTGATTCCCACACAGGTGGCACTGGACCTGCACCTGCAGAATGCCAAGTGAGCAGCTCAGTCCTGGGGTTGTTGCACATGGAGGAGGGTTAGGGTGAGAATTGGAAATGGAAGTTAAAAATGGTCTCAGGATGTTTTCTTCTGAAACCACCCCATGTGAGATGACACATGTGAACATCTACCAAGGCTGAATCTGTGGCCCTGATGGTATTTGGAGTGTTGGTTGGGATTTGCAGCCCTTTTTCTGCTTTCTCCTTGCTCAAAGCCAGTCTCTTTGATTTCCCAGGAGTGGCAAGACCTACAGCTACTTGTTCTCGGAGCCATCCCGCATGCCCATCTACCCCCGCTGGGTGGGTGCAGACCACGCTGATGACCTGCAGTACGTGTTTGGGAAGCCCTTTGCCACCCCTCTGGGCTACTGGCCTAAGTACAGGACTCTCTCAAAGGCCATGATTGCTTACTGGACCAATTTTGCCAGGACTGGGTGAGTGATTTCCATTCCACATTTGGGGCTTGACGCAGCCCTTCAGGCTGCTGGTTTTGTCCAGGAAGTTTTCAGGATCATTCCCAAAATCAGAGTGTTCCATGTCTGTATTTCTTATTCCTGAATCTCAATGTTCATACAGAATTTAATTCCCTTTGAGAACCTGGGATGATGCCAGTAGAGATGGAGTGAAGAGACTGCAGGTCATCCACTCATTCCTGGCAGGCAGAATTCGTATTGCTTCTCCTACTGTTTGATTCTCTCTTTTCCTCTCACTTAAAGCCTGACTTGAGCAGACAGGGTTCCTACCAAAATCTGCAAAACTGAGCTTCTGTGTCTCCTTTTATTCACAGTGACCCTAACAAAGGGCATTCAGATGTGCCTGTTTCCTGGCCAGCCTACACCAACAATGGCAAGTTTTACCTGGATATCAACCACAAGATGAACAAGAACTCTGTGAAGCAGAACCTGAGGTCCCGGTTTGTGACCTTCTGGAACTCGGTCTACCTGAAGCTGCCGCAGGTTGCCAACATCTCCCAGTCGGAGTTAATGTTCTGAAGCTAAGAAAAAAACATCTTTTAGAGATCATTAAAGGCTTGCTTGTAGCTGAGTGGCTCTGTTTCTCTGTTTTCTGTTTCTCTGTGTTGGCTGTGACAGAGTTTTCTCGCTGATGTCAAGGTCAGGCAGGATGGAACATCCTGAGGGCAGCGCGCGTTGCCCTGGCTGTGACAGTCAAGATGGCCTTGTGGCAAATTATATTCTCACCCTCACCTTCATATCCTTCATCTGCCACCTTTTGTGGCATTAAACATTGCTGAGATGAAGGCTGAAGTTCTTAGGAAGCAAAAGCTTGTTTCAATGAGAATTAACACCGCATTCCTTGAGTGATCAGAGAAATCGGCTGCACGCGAGCATTTGCTCAGCTCAGGATTGTTTCCCTCATTATCCAGGAAGGACAGAGACAAAACAACCCACGCGGGAGGTGATTCTGTATATGTTTGTGGTCACAAGCTGGGCTGAGGAGCCCCAAGCAGAACAGGACGAGCTCAGGTCGCCCTCAGGCCTCGCCCTCCCCACAGGCCTCGCCCGGCCTGGCCGCCCTCGGAACTTTCGTGCGGCGGAACCTTCGTGCCGCGGCCCGCGGGGCGGCGCGGGCAGGCAGCGGCGCGGCAGCGATGGCGGCGGCGCGGCAGCGGGGCCCGGGGGGGGCGGAGAGCCTCCCCACCCTCACAGGGAAGAATTTCTTCCTCATATCCAGACTATTATATTTGTAATTTATTTTTCCTGATACCCAGGCTGTGAGTGGGTGCACACCCCTGTGATGTGGGGCAGGAATGATCCCCCTGGGGCTGTGTGAGGGGAACAGGCAGTGCCCACAGCAGCGTGTGGGGCTGGCACAGGGGCACAGGCTGCGTGGGTGGCATGCTGACAGGGGCTGTGCCCCCCTTGCTGACAGATCTACGCCGACCCTGCCAAAAGGCTGGAGCTGTATTTCCGCCCCAAGGACCCCTACTGCCACCCCGTGTGTGCCAACCGCTTCCCCACCTCCACCATGCTGCTCAGGGTCAGGAGGAGGACCAGGAGGAGGCAGCAGTTGGACCCCGAGGAACAAAGCCAGCCAGAAGTCCAGTTTGAGATGGAGATTCTTGGGATTGTCACCACCGTTTACAAGTTTCAAGGTAACCTTTGGGATTGTGTGCAGGTGGCTTAGAGGTGAGTGTGTTTGATGAGAAAGGGAAGTGTTTCCCCCTAAGCAGTTGAGGACTGGAAGGGAAATCAAGTGTTGTTGCAGCCTCCTTGCTGGAGAAACCTTTGCATGAACTTGTCAGACTCCTGAAAGTTGAGTGTGAGAAGTATTGTTGGATTCACAACAAACTTCACAATGTTTTAACTTTTGTTTCTTACAGGAATGTCTGACTTCCAGTACCTGGCAATGCACTCTGGCCCTGATGGCAAACAAACCTCCATGTATGACAAAGTCCTGATGCTCAAACCAGAGAAGGAGGAGTTTTTCAATAGAGATTTACCTCTTTACATCCCACCACCCATTTTCTCACGTCTGGACACTCCTGTGGACTATTTTTATCGCCCAGATATACAGCACAGGTCAGTGCCTTTTCTCATGATACACCTTTCATGTGTTTCACCCTTTTAATTTGCTGCCTTTTGCTGATTTGGCACAACAGAGGCAAAAAAAAAACCACCAGCAGCTGCCTGGCAGTGGCAACCTCAGCAAAATTCCACTTGAGGATTTTCCAGGTGAGGGGAGCTGGGCATGAGGTGGAGATGATACCTCACCCAGCTCACCTCACACATTATGGGATGCAGGACACAGCTCCTGCCTGCTTCCAGAGGAGCAGGGCCAAGGGCAGGGTTTCCAGGGATCGATGCCATGTGCTCCTGTGCTCTCCTGGCCCCAGCTGGCTTTGCCAGAAGAACAATCTGGGAGATCTCCCACAAGAAACATCTTTCATTTTCTCACTGTTGGCCTTCACCAGAACTTTTTAAATGAAATTTCCAGATTGAGTGAGTACCTGCAGTTCCCTCTTGCTTTGCCCCTGTCCCAGTGAGTAGCTGCAGCAGCTCCAAGAGGGCAAATGCAGAGGGTGAATCCTTTCCAACACATTTCATACAGATCATTCCTGAGTGCTGGAGGGTTTTCTGCCAGTGAGGGCAGAGCTCCTCTGTCAGTGTACAAATGGATGTAGTTTAGAAGTTTTGGGATTTATTTAAATTTAAACTTTCTTTCTTCAGTGGTGCCATGAAAGTCTTTTATGGTACCAGTGTGTGATCAAGAGTGGTTGGGCCAAAGTTAAACCAACCCATTGCTCACCCAGCTGTCCCTTTTGTGTTTCCCTGTTCCTTAGGGAGGGATACAACAATCCCCAGGTGTCTGGTGAGAACCTGATTGGCCTCAGCAGGGCCCGGCGCCCACACAATGCCATCTTTGTCAACTTTGATGATGAAGAAGTCCCAACTAAACCCCTGGATGCTGCTGTACAGAACTGGAAGAAAGTGTGCACCAACCCTGTGGATAAAAAGGTGGAGGAAGAACTGAGAAAGGTGTGTGCCTTACTGCTGGTCTGAGCATTGTCCTGCAGCAAGCTGGGGAGGAAAAAGTACATTTTTCCCAGAAATTCTTGGTGATTGTAAGTACCTGATACAGGTGTGAGTAGATGGTGACACTGCTGTGTTCATTTCAGTTCTGCAAGTCAAGCTTTGAATCTGTGGCTTGACTCACATTAACATTTAAGCCCCTTTTTGTGCCACGAGTTCTCACCTCACCTCACCATCCAATAGCTCCTATTGTGGGCCAAAGGGCCTGATGTGGACCTGAGTCCACTTGGAAAGCTGCTGTGCCTTTGGGAGCCCCTTCCCACTGCTGTGTGCTTGTCTGTGTGTCATTGCAGCTCTTTGAAGTGCGTCCCGTGTGGTCTCGCAATGCAGTCAAAGCCAATATCAGTGTCCATCCGGACAAGCTGAAGGTGCTGCTGCCCTATTTGGCCTATTACATGGTGAGTGGTACATCTGGGAGCAAGGGAGCATCACCTGGCTCTTCCTGGTCCTTTACCACTTCTGAGGTCCTGCCACTAAGTACCTGGGAAAGGGGAAGGAAATGCTTCAGAACCAAAGTTGAAGCCAAGGAGGATTCAGTGACTGTTTGCTCCATGGGTTCTAACCACCTCTGCAGGTCAGGCAGGCACTCCAAGTGACTGCTAAGTACCTGAGACAGGGGGAAGGAAATGCTTCAGAACCAAAGTTGAAGCCAAGGAGGATTCAGTGACTGTTTGCTCCATGGGTTCTGACCACCTCTGCAGGTCAGGCAGGCACGCCAAGTGACTGTTCACCTGGCAGTGGTAGCATAGTTTTTTCCACACAAGCACTTGGCTGTCACCTTGCAGATTGGTTTGTAAAAGCACACAAATATTTGTGCTTTGATGCTTTGATTGCAGAGTGTATAAATGTATTTTGGTGTATAAATATTGGCATGGCAAGTGAGCAAAGAGCTGGTAAAACAAATATCTTTGGGCAGTGAGGGAAAATATTAGAACTTTCCAAGGACCTTGCTACTGAAGGAAGTTGCAACACTGTGGTGCTTTTTTGTAACCATCTTCCCTCATGTGTTTGTGCAGTTGACAGGTCCTTGGAGAAGCTTATGGGTTAGGTTTGGGTATGACCCCAGAAAACACCCTGAAGCAAAGATTTATCAAGTGCTGGACTTCCGAATTCGCTGTGGAATGAAATATGGTAAAAGGGCCCAACCCACAGAGCTGCTCTCTCTGCTTTCTGGTTAATCCTGGTAGTATTTTTCTTTTTATGTGTTTTTCAAACTCTTTTGCCATATATCTGCTCTAATGAACATGTCACCTTTTGAGCTCCTTGCTTACAACTCCTGTCATACTTTCTTTCATAGTATGCAATAGCTCTTTCCTCATTTGGCACATTTTAAGCTCTGCCTTTCCTCCTCCATGTGTTCCAAGCCCAAGTGGGTGTAGCAGAGCATCCTCCTCCTCACTCAGGGGAGGCACCAAGCAGGAATTCTGGTGCTCACATAGCAGCTTTTCCTCAAGGACCTCAGCATTTCCTGCAGGATGCTGGTCTCTGACCTTGGATATGGGGTTCCCTGTTTTGATTTTGCAAAGGACAAGTTGAGGAAAAGGAGTTTCTGATGCCATCTAATAAGTATATGACAGGGCTGGCATCCACTTACTGACACCAGATCACATGTCCAAGTTAAAGGGCTTTGTTGATCTCTTCTCCCCAGCCTGCGAAAACCAGCATGTCCCAAAGACCAGCCTGCCCTTCCCACACCAGTCCAGCCCTTGTGTTCCTGAGCTGGGGATATTCTGCAGAGTGCTTGCCCTCAGTTCATGACTGGATTTTGGTTTTCACCTCTAGGTTATGCTGCTACTGACATGCCTGTGAAAGCAAAACGCAGCACGTACAACTACAGCCTGCCCATCACAGTCAAGAAACAAGGTATGCTGGGCCAGGAGGGCTGCCCTGCTCTTCTGCTTCTCTGTTTGCCCCATCCTAGTCACAGGTGGTGAGGGGTCTTCCTGTGTTCTAGCTGAGCCAAAACTGGAGCTTGTTTTCTGGTAGTAATATTGTTGCTGTTAAGCCATAGAAAAATCTGCTGGGAGGTATTGTGGGAGTCTGGCTGAGCCACAATGTCTGTTAGCAGGCAGGAGGGAGTTCTGCAAGCCATACTGGCAATTCAGAATTCACTGAGATGCAGAGAATGGGGGAGTTCTCTTTTATATGTCAAAGGAGAGTAGACAATGTTAAAATTATGAACAAATGGGCTCTGGAAAAAGCTGCCCAAGTCAGCACTTTTCCTGGGACTGTCCAGTAACATCTCTGAAGAATGAGCAAAGCACATGCTCCCTTGCTGGTTGGTCTGGTTTTGTTGAATCAACAGAGAGAAGTGACAGTCCAATATGAAGGATGTCCCTTATTAAGACTCTTTGTTTTCCTTTCAGGAAGTCACACAGTCAGTGTCCACGACCTGAAACAGGGGCTGGGTTCAGCTGGTACCTCTGGGGCAAAAAAGCCCCCCTCCAGCAGGTATAAGCTGAAGGTAAGCATGACTTTGTATACCAAAATCTTGAAATATCTTGGTGAAATAGGGATGATTCCTGGCTTATCAGTCATCAAGGGATGAGCTGTGAGTGAGTTGATGTGCTCAGGTTTGCCTGGGAAGCTCCCAGTTGGATATGGCACTATGGAACACCACCTGAGTGTATTTTGTTATATGCTGCAAGGTGGGATTGGTGCTTTCCACCCTCATCATAGATGTGAGGAGTATTTTGTTTCAATTGATAAAATTGGAACTTCATGGGCAGTGAAGTGCAAAAAAATCATCATGTCTTTATCAGGTCATGCTGCAAAATCCAACAGGGTGGAATAAATAAATAAATGAGTTTTACTATTCCTTTTTTTGCTAAAATGAAGCCCATGATGCACTGCTAGGCAGTGACAGGCTGCAGACAGAGCTGCAGGCTGGAGAGGTGAAGAGTGCTCTGCACAGCAGTGCTGGTGTCACTGTGGCTGCAGGGACACTTTGTGGCAGTCCTCATTCAGCTTTATCTTCTGCCACATACAGATATATGCCTTAAAACTTGTTTCTCTTGGCAGGACCATGTTCTTGAATCAGCCCATTGGGAGTACTTTTGCTAAAATGAAGTCCATGATGCACTGCTAGGCAGAGACAGGCTGCAGACAGAGCTGCAGGCTGGAGAGGTGAAGAGTGCTCTGCACAGCAGTGCTGGTGTCACTGTGGCTGCAGGGACACTTTGTGGCAGTCCTCATTCAGCTTTATCTTCTGCCACAGATATATGCCTTAAAACTTGTTTCTCTTGGCAGGACCATGTTCTTGAATCAGCCCATTGGGAGTACTTTCATTACAGCATAAAATGCACATGAATCCTTTCCTTCTTTCCTCCTCTCAGGAATCCGTCTACATTTTCCGAGAAGGAGCCTTGCCCCCTTACCGCCAGATGTTCTACCAGCTCTGTGACTTAAATGTGGAAAGGTACTGCACTCTGACAGCTGAGCCTTACTTAGATACAGATTTCAAAGCCTGTTGTTATACCCTGTCCATACACCCCTCTCCCCCTGAGCAGGAACATCAGAGGTGTTCAGTTGCTCAATAAAAACAGAAAAGTTTTTTCACACATGAACTTCCTTTCCCATCTGACAATTACCTGGATAACCATCTGTGCTATTCCAGCTCAGTGAAGGGAAGTGGAAGTAAACCAATGTGTCTCATTTGAAACTCACTCCTGAGTGCAGAGGATTAATGTTTCCTTCCCTTTTGCTGCTCTTTAGCCTGCAGAAGATCATCCATCGGAATGACGGTACGGAGTCGGAGTGCACGGAGCGGGACGGGTGGTGCCTTGCCAAGACAAGTGATGACCTCAGGGATAGCATGTCCCTGATGATAAAGCAGATCATCAGATCCACCAGACCTGGTAAGGATGCTTTGAACATGAGGATGTTGTAGTTGGCACTGAGGCAGAAGTGTTCCTGCATCCTCTGTGTGTTCTTTGGGATGCAGCTCATTCCAGTGTAGGAGCTGAGGCTGCTGGTTGGCAATGGGAATGTGGGTTGGTATTAGGGATGGCTGGGAGTTAAGGTTTTTTATTTACTCTTCCCATTATCAACAGCCCTTCAGCTTTTACATATCTTTTGCAAGTGATAATCAAGATTTTAATTCTGATATATCTGTTGGTGGCATTTTATTTTTTATTGAATTATTGCTCGACCAAGAAGTGAGGAAATTATTTCTTCATGATGCTGGGCCAAAACAATAACATCCCAGTGAATCGGGTCAGAATGAGGCAGGAGAGGAGGCACAGCACTGCAGCTCTTCTGCTGTTCTGCTCTCCTTCCTGAACTGTGGAGATGGATTGCTCTGGGCTTGATCAGATTCTGTTAAGATGTGCAGTATTAGCTGTGCTCCTGAGGCTGCTGCCTTCCTCTCACATGTTCTGTGAACTCAATTGCAAATGCCCCCAGGTTGCACTGAGAGAGGCATCACAGTGTCTTTCTTTCTTCCCAATTTAAGCTCTTTTCTCAAATACAACAAGCAACGAAGATGGCAAAGAACAGCTGGCATATGAGTCTGGAGAGGATGAGGATGATGAAGAGGAGGAGGAAGAGGACTTCAAGCCTTCTGATGGGAGTGAAAATGAAATGGAGACAGAAATTCTGGACTATGTATGAACTCAGTGAGCAGTGTGGCTGCTGTGGACAGAACTATCTCTGCTCTTGCTCTTTGAGAGCCAAGGGTTCAGCATCAGGATCTGGGAAAGCAGAGCTTGTATAAGCTGATGATGTTCACTCTGCACTGACTGCTGGTGGGCAGCATTCTGCATGTTTGGGAGCCACTGCCTGCATTTTCAGAATTGTTGGCTGAGAAACCCTCCAGCAAGCTCAACAAACTCCCAAGAGTGAGCCCAGAATCCAAACCAGATGGTAACACACCAGAATATGGGAGAAGCTCTATTCCCAAATCTCTCTATGTGTGGGAGTGCACTCTCTCCAGGCTGATGGCCATGTGGAAAATAGAAAAGGTGCCTGAGGAGGTGCTGGGAGAAGAAGCAGTCCAGTGCTGCTGAAGTCCCTAAGCAGGTTCTGCCCTTCTGCTTGTCCAGAGGGAATGAAAATACTGAGCTATGCCTTCAGCACTGAGCCTTGCTGATCATCTTGGAAATAAAGCCAGCAGGAAAATACACTTTCTGGCAGTGAATAATTCCCTTCCTGGGATGTAGTGTTTGTTGTCTTCATTACCTGATGCACTTCTCAGGTCAGTTTTGACTTCCCTAGCTAGCAGGTGACAAGGACTGAAAGCAGCTGGCAGAGGGGCAGAGCTTCAGGTGCACAGAAGTTGGCCACTGCCAGCTGCACTGGTCCCACCAAAAGAAAGCCTCAAAAATTAAAGAGCTACTGGCATTTTTCAGATCTTTTTCATTCCCCTGTCTGTTCTGAGCACACCTGAAAGCCAAGCTTTCTTTTTTAAAAGGAGTTAAGACCACCTCTTCTCCTCCACTGAGGAGGCCCTGTGAGCTGTTACAGTTGCTTTTAAAGCTGTCACTTGTAACAAAAGTGGTAAACCAAACAAATTGTAATTGGAAAATGCAACAGTTTCAATTCACAGGTCAAAAGGAATGATGTTCATTACAAAATTGAGCCTTGGTCCCTCAACCAAAAAGCCTATTTTTCAAAACAAAGTTCAACCCACCAGAGTAAACATAAAGTATGAACTCCCTCCCAGTCAGGCCCATCCCTCTTTCTCCAGGAAGGTGCTGGCATTTTGGGGAAGAAAGACAGGACAAGCCCTGCCTTGGGGCAGAGACATTTGAGCATCAGTATTTTATTGCAAAGACTAATTACATTGCTGTGTACAAGTCACACCGGGCAGTGTGCTCCTTCATTGAAGTGGTACAAAATACATAACGGTACAGCCAGTCCCCCCAGTGGGAGGGGAGGGGACAGTCCCAGGGTGGGCAGGCACGGAGCAGAGGGAACACCTTCCCAGGGGTGCTGGTGCCCAGGGAAGGGGGGAGGCAGGAGGCTGCCCCTGCGTCAAGGAGCCAGGAGCTCCCATCATGTGCATCACGGGCAGCGCTGCCCGAGGGGCCACAGGGCTGGAGGAGCTCCGTGCCAGCCACACTCACACCCAAGCAGCCTTTTCCTCACCAGCCCCAGCCCCTGGAGGGTGGTTCCTGTCCTGGAGCAGGGGAAGGCACCACAACTACCTGGGAACGCTGGCGGATGGGAAACGGAAAAGATCTGCTGGAATGACGCGCTTAAAAAACAGAGATGGAGGCAGGAGCAACAAAAGGTCCCCCTTTGGTTAGTGTTTCCTACAATGATTAAAAGAAGCATCTCTGCGCCCCTGCTCGAGCAATTAGTGGTAGAGAATTTGGGAGGAGGGGCTGGCAGGGTCTGGCCCCCATGAGCCAGCATCTCTCCCAGCAGCCTTAAATACCAGGGGTCACAGGACAGGGACTGGGCTGCAGGGCAGGGGGAGGCTGGATTAGTAAAATGTACAAGTTTGCCTCTTCTATTTACAACCAATAAATACTGAAAAAAAAAAAATCAGTAAACTTTTTTGTTTTATACAAAAAAAAAGTCTCATTGCTGCTTCTCCCATGGTCAGTGTTTGAAAATGTCCGGTTAAAGCCCAAGGTGAGTGGCACTTTCTGCGGGTCAGGCTGGGGCAGCTGGGGCACCTGGAGCGCCCTGAGCTCTCCGGCCCCTCACGTGCCCACACAGACCCAAAGTCTCTATTTACACAGTTTCACACAGAACTTTGCTCTCCTCCTCCTCAGGCTGGCAGCGCTGGGGGCACGGCCCGAAGCTCCCCCTTGGCAGAAGAGACACTGGCATTTGATCTTTGGTGCAAGTTTGAACTGGCCCAGTCCAGCTGGAGGATGTGCTGGATCGGGAGAGGAGCGAGACCACGCAGGCTTCCAGCTGGGGAGAGCACGAGGCACCCACTCCATCATGGCACAGCCACAGGCTCCTCCACGGGGCTCAGCACTGGTGCAGGGCTGCATCCTTCCAGCTCACCTCCCAGCCCAGGGCATCCATGGCTTCTCCCAAGGAAAGGACAGGCAGAGCTGTGCGGTGGTGGCAACGCCAGTGATCCCAGGGAGGACAGACGTGGAGGTAACACTGGGAAAGCTGGGAAGGAGGCTTGGCAGCCCCTTCCAGGGTGATGGTGGCTCCTGCTCTGCTCTGTCACACAGCCCCTCTGCAAGTCACTGCTCCTCGGCTCGCTCAGACACAAGGCACCTACGGCAGAGGCGGGCTCCAGCTCTGGGCTGGCCGGGCTGGCCGAGTGTCGCACCGTGAAAGGTTAAAAAAACAAAACAAAACAAAAAATAGACAAATCCCCCCCCACTGCTGCCTTCCTGTGTAGAAAAAAAGACCTGATTGGAACGGGGGCTTGTGCAGAGAGAGGCAGAGGCCAACACCAGTTGCCCAACTCTCAGCTCTGGGTGCGGAAGGGAGGTGCACGGCCGTCGCCCGTGGGTGAGGGTCACTCCTCTGCCCTTCAGGGTGGCACGAGGAGTGGCCACAGCCAAGCCCGGAGCAGCTGCCCCCAAGGCCCCGTCGGTGATGGGTGGCAGTGGGGCTGAGGCTAGAAGATGCCCTTGGCGATCTTCAGGCCTTTCTGCTTCATCCTGGGCAGGGTGGAGCTGGAGCCGTGCTTGATCTTCACCCCCTTGGAGAAGCCCCGCTTCTTGAGCACAAAGTCATAGTTGGCAGCAGAGTTCATGGCGTAGAAGACGTTGGCGTTGTCGGGGATCTTCAGCTCTGCAAGTGAACAAGGATGAGGGTCAGTAAGGTGCCCTTTCCTTGGAAAGGGACCAGAGTGGGGCTAAGGTTTGTCCCCAGGTTGCTGTCACCTCATCCCAGTGCTGCCCAGGCTGCAGGGCTGCATGGCCCCAGGAAAGCCCCCACACCCCAGCACACACACACCTCTCTCCTCCGAGATGATCTGGACAAGCTCATAGTCTTCAGGCCGGTCCCCATCCAGGTTGTGTTTGGCCATGGCCTTGCGAATAACCACAGGGGTCTTGTCCTGGCTTGTCACCTGTGAGCACAGAGCGCTGTGAGCTCAGAACCCTGCTAAAGCCTCCCCCTCCTCCCAAAACGTGCCATGCCCATATCCAAGCGTGACAAGCCACCCACCCCTCCCTGGGGAGGTTACTAACCAGGATGCTCTTGTACATGTTGCCATTGTCCACAGCCAGGCTGACTCGGATGATGCAACAGTCGTCGACCTGCTGGTTGTAGAGGGGCAGCGAGAGTGAGGAGTAGCTGGAGATGCCGGAGACCGAGCGCTTGTGTGTGCGGGAGGCCGTCACCGGCGTGGAGGAGACGGAGGAGGAGGAGGCACTGCTGGAGCCTGAGCCGATGCCTGACGTGTCCAGGGAAGAGAGGGAGGTGGATTCCCAGAACTGGAGGGCAGGGAGGAGAGGGGATGCGGAGGACACAGTGGGTTTAGCTTCTCCATCGGCCACAGACGGGGCGTACCAGCGCTGGGGGAGGGAGGCCAGAGGGATCTCACTGACCTGTGACAACGGGGGACCGACACAACTACAGCCACTGGAGGCACCAGAGCCTTGCCATGCTGCCAGAGCAGCCAAGGGCAAGGGCCTCCCGAGCAGCCCCCGGGCCCCCCGCCTGCTCGCCCCAGCGCCGGGGCAGAGGTGGGACAGTCCCCACACGATGGCCACAGTGGCCCTGGGACCCCTGGACCCTGTGAGCTGCCACGTACCTTCTTCTCCTGGCAGTCGGGAGACTCGGGGATGAAGCTGATGTTGATCTCCTCCACGTCAGAGCTGCTGGAGCCAGCGGAGGTGACACTCACTGAGTCAGTGGCGTCCCCACTGCACAGGTACTGCCCACACTTGAGCTGGTCGAAGGATTTCGAGTGGGAGCTGCCGCTGGCACAGGGCTCCGTGCTTGGTGGCTGCCGGCTGCCAGGAGAGAGGTGGGGCAGGTGAGAAGGGAACAGGGTGAGGGTGCATTTGGCTGGCAGGACAGTGGCCATGCCTGCCTGGTCCCCTGCAATGTCCAGCCAGAGACACCCCATGCTGGCCCCACCTCCCGCCGGGGACTCACTCGCTCCATCTCTTGATGATGCCCGTGTTTTTCTTGGCCTTCAACGTGTTGCTGGCTGACTCTGACAGTGGCTCAATCTCACACGACAGCCCATAGCTGGGAGGGGAGAGAGGAGGGTTTGAGCTCCCTGTGCTGCCACCAAGTGTGAGGGAGGCAGAGCAGAGAGGGGAGCAGGGGGCAGCTGCTGCTGTCAGAGGAAATGAGTGATGGGACCTCCCGAGGCACCAGCATGGCCCAGACCCCTCTCACTCACCTCTCGGCCTCGCTGAGCCTCTCCAGGCTGTGGAACCACTCCACGAACTGGTCCTCCTGTGTGAAGCTGTAGTTGTTGCAGGCTGACTGGAGCAGCTTGATCTGAGCAATGACTTCGAACTCCTGCAGCAAATGGAAGCCATGAGACCAGAATCCCCTCCCCCAAAACTGAAGAACACAAAGGAAAAAAGGAGAGGGATCAAGCCAAAGTGACTGGGATTGCATCAGGTCAGCCCTGCTGTGCAGCTGCCAGGGCAAAGCTCTCGAAAAAAGGAGAGGGATCAAGCCCAAAGTGACTGGCACAGCCTGGGATTGCACCAGGTCAGCC
The DNA here is from genome assembly GCF_017590055.1 of Onychostruthus taczanowskii. Classification (NCBI taxonomy): domain Eukaryota; kingdom Metazoa; phylum Chordata; class Aves; order Passeriformes; family Passeridae; genus Onychostruthus; species Onychostruthus taczanowskii. The sequence continues at coordinate 7,274,282 of NW_024499796.1, forward strand.
CTGCTGTGCAGCTGCCAGGGCAAAGCTCTCACCTTCCTTCTTTTCTCAAAGTTGATCAGCCCACCCTGGAAAAGAAAGAGATGAAGGTCAGGATGGAGTGGGCAGAAGAATATTGCTCCCTCCCCTGTCTATCTCTGTCTTGCTGCCACTGCAGTGTGAGTAACCCTGCTGAGCAAAACTAGCCCATTTCCTTGGGACAGAGGTGGATGGGCAGAGCTGGATATGGGATGTCGGATTCAGGATGTGCAGTGTGGGATACAGGATGTGCAGAGTGGGATACAGGATGTAGTGTGGGATACAGGACACAGGGGGGACCAGCCTTCGTTTTATCAGCCCAGGCTCTGGGAGGAAAGGGAGGACAGGGAGGAGGTACATACATCCAGGAAGTCCTTCATGGCCGTGTCCAGCATCACCAGGTCCGTGAGGAAGGTGCCAAGGTAGGGAATGGTGCCCTGCATCACACCCTGTGGGGACAGAAAGGACAGTGGGGTCAGCAGAGCTGGGACCAGCCCAGGCAGCTGCTGGGGAAGGGGCACAGGGACAGCCCTGCCAGGCTCACCATCTCTCGCTGCTGCTGCTGCCGCTTCTGAGCCCTCTTTGGGTTGATCTCCAAGGTGGCAAATTTGGATGTGCCCTCCTGGATGGTGGGGAGAGGTGGGATCAGCACAGGTGGGAAATGGCACTAATACTTATTAGCTAAAATTCACACCCATTTTCATTTATATAACCTTCATGGTAGGAAAGAGGAGGGAATCAAAACTTTTTCATGGCTCACAGAGAGGAGAGCCTTAGTGGATAGGAACTGCTGCTCTCATTTCTGTATAAATGCCTCCCTAATGGGATGTTTTGTTCCCTTTTGCATTTTGTTTCCTCTCAGTCCCTAAACCAGAGCTAGGCTGGAATCTGTGGAGAAGTTCCACATGGAATAAGGACATTGTTGCTGCAGCCTTTCACCAACTCTGCCACCCTACCTGGAATCAAGAGGACTTTGCACTGGACTGTTAACATGCAGCTGCCTCTGGGGACAAGCTGTCACCTGGTGTTCTGGATCCCATCCCAGTGCTTATCTGTTCCCTGAATTGATTTGCCAGCTCCAAGTAGTAAGTTTTGGGTGGAGAAACAGAAATTCCAGCCTTGGTCTGAAACCCCTGCCTGCTCCCCAGACTCAGCACACCCTGCCTGCACCCATGCCTGCAACTCCAGCAGCTCTGCCAGGGCTGGAATGCCATGAAAACCTGAGCTGCCTGCCAGGAACAGGGCAATGCAGGTCCTACTTCCCCCTACCTTGATGAGAAGCTCCCGGCTCAGCGAGTGGTTGTTCTCGTCGGAGAAGATCTCTGAGAGCTCGTGGAACGTGCGGAAGCTCTCCCTGCACAGGGGGAACAAGGGGAAAAGTCAGCAATGCTGCCACAGTGAGATTCCCTCCTTGAGCTCTCTTCTGCTCACCCAAATGACTCCAGTTATGCTCAGCTCCAGCTGGGCCTTGCTGTTTGGGAGCTATCCCAAGGTGTTTCACACAGAAGGGTGAGGTGCTTTTATTTCCTCACCTTCCTTATGTCCCTGACACCTTACACTGGTCCCTGGGTTTTGGGCACACTCCAGAAGGCAATGCTGGAGCTGAGGTGATCCCATTGACACAATCAAGTGCCACAGCATATTCTTCCCCTTGGAAGCAGCCCTACAGGAGCTCCTTACCTCAGGACCTCATCCCAGGTCTTCTTCAGCCGGTGCACGGCGTTGCACTGCAGGGCCGAGAGGATGGCTCGGAGGGAGGAGAAGTTCTTCAGGATGCGGCACTCCTGAGGGCAAACAAGGAGATAACAGGATCTGGGTTAGAAAAAGCTGGAGGATCTGCTGGTATTCCAGCAGGGGCAAAAGCTCATCTCTTGGGTGGAGGTGGGAGGGGAGCTGTCCTACCCGAGCCACTTCGATCCACCGCTCCACCACCTTGGCCCTCTGCTGTGGCTTCAGGGACCTGTCCCCGAGACAAGTGGCAATGACACAGTTGGCCACACTGTTGAACTGGGAGACCGTGGCACGGATGGTAGGGGCCAGGTGCTCTTTGCCCTTCTTGTCCCTCTGGGACCAGATACAGCCCAGGCAGTGGTAAGGCACCACTTTCTTGAACAGCTCCTGGAAGATAAAGGGATGGAGAAGGGCTTCTTGGTGTTCTCTGGGGAGAGAACAGGCAAGAAGGAAAAAGGGATGGGAAGAGCCAGGCCAGAGCACCACTGACCCAGCTGGTGGGTGACTACTCACAGCATCCATCAGTGTGAACTGTTCTGCCACCATCTCTGGGGAGAAGGAGAGGAAATCTGGCTTCCCATCGCTGACCCCGTTCTCTTCCACCAGCTGGAAGGTGCAGCTGCTGTGGTCCACAGCTGCAGGAGACAAGGGTGAGACTGGGCACTGCAGTGCCCACACCAGCCCCCTGAGACACCCACACCCCACCTCCCAGGCTCTTCATCCCATCTGGCTTCACACCTCCAGCAGCAAGGCTCAGATAAAAGGATAGTAATTTTAAACCCAGGTGCAAGTGTCTACAGAGGATTAAAGGCAGATTAGCTAATCCACTTAGAAATCCCACTCCTGCTGCAGTTGAATTGTCTTCCCAGTGAACCTCCATGTAAACACAGTCCACAGGTGTTCAGCCACGTGGCTCAAGTTCTGGAGACCCTCGATGCCAAGCAGCAGCATTCCCTCCACCTGCAGCCCCAAATGAGCCCTAGAAGCCAGGGGAGGACCCCACCTTCTGCCTCGGCCTCGCTCTGCTCTTGCTGCTGGAACTGGGCCAGCAGGATGCGGGCCCGGCGCTCCAGGTCGGAGCCGGGGATGTTGTGGCGCACGTAGGAGATGAGCTGCTTGAGGCAGGCAAAGTCGGGGGGCTTGCGGAAATCCTCTGAGTACTGGTCCAGCCAGGCCCCCAGGATGGAGGAGATGGTGCTGCAGGAAGGGGGAAAACACAGGCAAAGGGAATCAGGTGCCAGGAGAAACCTCTGTGCACCCCCACGATCCCAGGAGCAGCGCTGGGATGATCCCATCCAAAAAGAGCTGCCATCCCTCCCAAAGATCTGCCAGCAGAGCCACCACAGCACAGGCAGACTTACTTCTTCAGCTCCATCCTCTCGTCCACAGTGTGCCTGGCGTGGTCCCCATTCGCCTGCACGTGGAGTTTGCCATACCTGGTGAGGCAGAGGGGAGGCAGTGAGCACCCTGCACTCAGCTGCCTCTCAGAGCAGCCTCTTCTCCCTCCACATCACCCCCAGCCCCTGCCATGGGGTCAGGATGAACCTGCTACGCAGTGTCTGCTCCCCTCCCTCTGCCACAACCTCCCCATTACAGCAAGGGAAGCACCCAGCACTGGCCACCTCACTGGAGGACCTCCAGCTTTCCAGAAATTTGTGTCCTCCCTGCCCTGTCCCAAAACCTTCAAGCAGATGGAGCTGGGAGAAGCCACCAAACCCCCAAGGCATTGCAGCAGAAGATGCTGGGGCTTTCCACCTCCATCTGTGTTTTGGGGCTCAGGGCAGCCTCACCTGTTCAGCAGCAGGTCCAGCACTTGCTTGGTGGTGGCAAAGGCCCGGTAGGTGCACAGGAAGATGGTGACATAGGTGGAGTCATTGCCCTTGAAGGCTGAGACCAGGTACTCCACCAGCTTCTCCAAGGTCCCGGCTTTTATCGTCCGCACCTTGCACGTCTCGTAGAGGTTTAAGGCTGACTCATTCTCAAACTGCCAGGACAGGAGCAGAAGTCAGTGGGCTGGGTGAGGACAGACACCATCAAGTGCAAAGTGTTCCCAGCAGCTTCACAAGGTCAGCTCTAGGCTGGGATCCCCACAGTGCCTGAGGCTCTCCTGACTGGGAAAGGAAAGCTGAGTCTCCTCAGACAGCAAACACCAGCAGCCCAGCTGAGAAGGCCTGAGCACTTGGGAAACCCCAGGAAAGGCCTCAGGCTTGCCAAAATCCAGATACAAATCGGAGTTTCCCTATTTTTCAAAATGGGGCTGCAGATTGTTTCACCTGTACCGCTTCCCATGCAGCAGAGGGCAACAGGTGCTCCCACTCCCTGCTCCCAAATCAACACATGATTCCCACAGCAGGGAATCATCTGAATCCTCCCCTGTGGCAGGAGGTGGCCCCAGCTTACCCCCAGCCAGCGCTGCCCTTTGTTGGCCGTGTGATGGAGCTGCACTTTCCGGAGGGATATGCTGTAGATCACACCATCCTCCAGCTCTTCTCCAATCTCCTGTGTGGAGCTCTGCATGGAAAGACAAGATACACCATGAGATAAGGAGAGCAAAGCGTGGCAGAGGTGCTTTTGTGGCTCCTATCCCAGCAAGCCAAAGGCAGCAGCTGGCTGGCAGGGAGTCTCCCTCACCTGCTCAGAAATGCAAACCAGGTGACACCAGTGTGTCTGGCTGGCTGAGCCCGCCCACAGTGGAGCCAGGACTTTGAATCTCCTGTGTGGAGCTCTGCATGGAAAGACAAGATACACCATGAGATAAGGAGAGCAAAGCGTGGCAGAGATGCTTTTGTGGCTCCTACGAGGGATCCCAGCAAGCCAAAGGCAGCAGCTGGCTGGCAGGGAGTCTCCCTCACCTGCTCAGAAATGCAAACCAGGTGACACCAGTGTGTCTGGCTGGCTGAGCCCGCCCACAGTGGAGCCAGGACTTTGGGAAGCTGCTCTTGGTCTGTCCCACATCCCCTGGCTCCATGTCTCAGCTTCAGCAAAGCCAGGCTGTGCCAGTGCAAGGTGGGACCCCTCACAAGGCAGGCAAAGGGACAGTGACAGCACAGCCCAGTGCCCAGCCCTGGCTGCCCCCCCCACCAAGCCTCTGCCTCTCCCGTGAGGTGACACTGGCTCCTGGTCTGAGCAGAGTCTCAGAGATCTGAACCAAGCACCCTGGTGCACTTCTCTAATAAATAATCACTGTCAAACCAAGCTGCCCACCAGCTCATGGCATGAGGCAGAAATCCAAAGCTCAAAGCTGGGGGAAAATCCCAGAGACCTGCACCAGGGTGGGATCAGACACAGCCAGGACTGGTCTAGGCACAGGGTTCAGGCACCTCTGGGTGACAGGCACCCAGCTATGAGGCTCCTATTTCTGCTCTGGAGGATGGAGAGCACGAACAATTTGATGAGGAAAGGGGTGATGCTTCTCAGGGCAGATCCCCGGGCACACGCCTCCCCCAGCACCACAACCAGCACGGGCTCAGCAGCAGCTCCAGCCCCACAAGGACAATTTGGCTCCCTCCTCCTCCTCCTCCTCCCTAACCACGTTCTGCTGAGTCAGTGCCTCCCTTAAGAAGATTTATCCAGATCCTTTTAAACACTGCAGGGATCTCCCCCGCCCTCCATCCCCCTCACCAAATGGCAGGACATGGACGAACACACACCAAAACCCACAGCTCAGCAGAAGGAGAAAATGCCCGAAAGCTGGTTAGAGGGGGAGGTGACCATCACTGGGACACAGGGCTGTGGGGACAAACCTCTCCTGCCAGAGCCAGCCCTCAGCTTTCCCTGCAACTGCCCCTCAAAGAGCCCTCAGCATGGAAACAACACACTGAGGAACAAAGTGCCATGAAAGGACTTAGGATGGAGCTCCAGAAGTGATGCTGCTCCCTGCAAAAATTGCTCCCCCAACTGCCCTGAGAACAGCCAGGCTCAGAAGAGGCTGCACACCTCAGCAGACAGGAGCAGAACACGACCACAGAACCCTGAGCTGATGGATCCCATGTGCACCAAACGCTCTGGAGCCACCCTCCTTCCTCAGCCCCGCCACAGCAGGGTTCACTGCTCTGCTCTCACACCTGCTCAAGGCAGGCTTGTTCCTCACAAGGAATCAAGGCAGGGAAGCACAGCCAGCCCAGAGACTGAGGGGAAGCTTGAAAAAGCCTCTCATTCATGGCTGTAATGAATGAGGGCAGAGAATCCCCCTGGGCAGGGTTACTGACTTTTTCACTTTCTGCTGAACCTGCTTTTCTCACTTCATGCCAGACTATGGAGAGGTTTGGTTTGCTGAAGTTCAAGCAGCTGTGAGGTTCTGCTGTGAACATCAGGAGCCTTTCCCAGGGTTCACTGGCTCCCAGAGCAACCCTGAGAGCACCCACATGAGGCAGCAGACACCAAACAACCTTCCTGGCACCTGCATCTGCCCCTCTCTTGTTCTGTGCTCTGGGATAAATTATGGCACAAATTTGTGTTCAAGTGCACAGCCCTGGGGACTGGCACAACCTTGGGAGCGGGCTGCCAGCACAGCTGAAGCTTTGTGTCCACTCTGGATCAAATATCTACAATGACAGCACCTAACTAAGTTGTCTTTCTTCCACCTTTAGATGCTGTTTCCAACAAAAACAAAAAAACCAACCAGCCAACCACAAAAAACAAAAAAAATTTGTCCTGGGCTCTTTCCCAGCCTTCATCACCCAACCTGCATGTCAGCCCTACCCCTGTGTACCTCCCATTTAAGCTGAGAGGAAAACTCTGGGTCCAGCAGGACCAGAGCCCTGTACAGTCTAACTCAGAAAAGAGATTTGGCTGGGCAGTTGAAAACCCCAGACAAAAATATCAAGAAAAATCAGATGCTTGCTGACATGCAATTAAATTCATAAATTAAATCATATGGGAGGAAAAAACCACCTCAGGATCAACCCATGAATCATTGGCAACTGCTGTGCAATTACAGTGGAAAATATTGCCACAACTGTGCGGGGTTTTCACTCTGCATTTCATGTCACGTGCAGGGGATACACCCCACTCTGATGTGCAGAAAAGCAAATTTCATTTCCTTCCCATATCCAAGACTGTCAGATTCATTCATTTTTTGCCTTGCTGACTTGTGCGATATCCCCCAAAGTTCCCCCTTTGCAAACCACACACGAAGGCCACGGCTTCCCAGCGGTCTGCAGGCCCCTGCCAAGAGCCAGGAGAGCTGCTACACTGGGACATTCTAAAATTTGGCTATTTATATTCCGTGTGAGCTTCCTCTTCCCTACGGCTGCTCCTCCGAGATGCTGATCGCGCATTCCACACACGTTGGTTAAAAACCAGCCCAAAGCAGAAACGCGGCGGCAGGACGGAGCCAGAGGAGTCTCATTCCAACACCTGCACCAAGCACACGTTTCTGCCCTTGCAGGTGAGCTGGGAGCAGGGCAGGGACAGAGTCAGAACCTTGAGCTGTGGATTGTGTTTGTGCTGGCCACCCAGAATCCTGCACTCCCTGTTGGAACCCAGGACATCTCTCTGGATGCCCTGGGTGTCTCAAAGCCCTGGCAGGGGCTCAGAGACCCTGGTAGGAAGCCAAAGACACCTGGAAATTTCTCAACCCATGGAGCAAATTACTTTGTATGAAGAGTTACAGGTCACAAAAATTTAAGTAGCATAGCAGTAGCAATCACAGGGTGAAGGGAAAAATTTTGGAGCACTGTACAGGGGGGTTTTGGACCTTGTACAGGGGGGTTTGGTATTCTGTACATGGGGGTCAGGGGGTCTGAGATGGAGGGATTTGGGCGTGCCCTGTCCTTCTTTCTTCTCCCTGGCATCCATGTTCAGGATGATGTTGGCACTCACAGATTGGTTTAGAGTAGAAAGTCACTGTCTAACAGAGGTGATAGGTATTGGAAAGTAACTGTAAACATGGTATACGTAGTTTTTAGTATAAAAGATAGCACCAGCCCGAGAGGAGGGGAGAGCGCACTGGGCTGTCCTGCTGAACAGACCTCGGCTGGGCAAAGAGAAAATATTGTAGAGAGGAATTACTAAACAAGATTGAAGACCAAAAAACCTGAGAGTCCAGACTTGTCCTTCGAAAGTGCGGCCACCCAGAACCACTTTTCCCGTATCAGGGCAGAGACAAATAACAGCGAACCCCGATAGCTCCCGACCAAAGCTGAATGCCTTCAAAATGGTCTCTGAAGAGACAGATGAGAGCTTTCCTTTACTCAGATTGTTGGAAATGACACTGTTTCTAAAGGAGCAGAGCAGACAGGGCCTTGGAGGCAGCAGTCACTGAATATTGCAACATCACTGCTCCCCACTGCCTGCCCTGCACATCTGCTGGAATCTTCTGCCCCTCAGAAGAAGGGAGCATGAGTCAGGCTCAGCCAGCACACAAACCCTCCTCCACCTCAGCCTGAGGGGGAGACACAGGTGAACAGCCCCTTCTGTTGGCACAAGGGATGAATCCAACAGGCCCAGGCAGTGCTTTAAACATCTGCAACAAGATTTGATGGTTATGGCATCTGCACCCTCCACCAAATTCATACAGGAGGGACCCGGCAGCCCAGAAAGTGAGGTCCAACACATTTCAAGATGGGCACCAAGAAATGGAATACACAGAAAAAATGAAGGTTTGGTTTGCTTTTTCCAGCTCAGCGTGCAATCCTGGTCCTCTCCACACATCAGGAAAAAGGCCTCTGGCTGGAGGGGCACAAGGAAAAGCCACATGTTTAACTCTCCCCAGTTGTGCAGAGCAGAGGCTTTTGCAGAAGCAGCCGTGAGTGAACTCTGCAGGAGTTCATCCCCTGAAATATGAAACGGGAGTCTGCACCAGATGGCTGCCCTGGGCCTGGGGACTGCCTCTTCCAATTGCAGCCAGCCCTGGAGCTCCCACTGATGGTTCAAAGCTTTTGTGACTACACCAGGGAGGAATTCCTGCTCCGTGCAATAAACTCTCCCGCTCTCTGGTGAATGTTCTTGTACTCGGCGTGGTGTCAAACCCCACGTCTTCTCACAGAGGATTAATAAGGAGCTCTAAGATGCAGCCAAGGTTTGTGAGCCTGGAGGAAGGGTGTGAGGGACCCTGAGAGCCGGGCAGAGAGCGGCAGCAGCAGCAGGGACTCTGCCTTCGGCTCTTCCTGACAGATGAAAGGAGGGGAAAATACAAAAACCAAACAGCAAAGCAAAACATTGGCTCAGGCTCTGCGTTTTGGAAAGTGTTTGAGCTCAGTCACAAAGGTGGTTTTAGTAAGACAGGAGCAAAGTGCAGGATTAAGTGTGAGCATGGCTGCATCCCCACACTTACACACAGACAATTACCCAACAATTACCAGGTCTTAAGAGCTCTGGTCCCACGTGCCCCAGGTTAGTGCACTGGCCTCCAAAGGCACAAAAATAATGAACTGTTAGTGGAAAAAGGTATTAATTTCAGCACACATGGAGGAGGTACAACTGCCTAAAGTGCTTTTGCTGATACTCTCTGGACCACAGCTGGTTTAACAATCAAGATATTTGTGTTACTCTGCTCCCTTTTCTGTTGAGTTACACAAAATGCCTGCTCTACAGACAGGTACAGAGCAGCTGAGAGTATCTCTGCACTGTGATTTCAAAGGGGCTGCTGCTACCAGTCACAAGAGAGGAGCAGGCACTAACCCTGCCCATGGGAAGCCAGGAATGTGTGCCTGTTGGGAATTAACAGCCCCACTGGCTAACGAGACAAGAAAAGGCAGAGCTGAGCCTCGGAGACGTCACCAGGGGTTTCCCATTGAAGCTCCATGCTTGCACAAGCTCAAAAGAACTTGATGAAAGGAGGTAAAGCCAGGAACAGCAAGTGGGGGTTTGGTCTTTACAATCCCCAGCCCTTTCTCAGAATAATCCCTTCCCACTAGCAACGGGAAATGGGCCTTTCCGGAAAAACGAAGGAAACCGGCTCCAGCATGGCCCCTGTCCAACACCAACCCCCAGCTCACTTTCATTTCACCCCCAGGAGCAAACCCTGAAGCCCTGCAAGGAACAGCAGCAACTCTGGGACCTCTTATGCAAAGCTGAGTGTATGACATTATGTAAAAGGAAATAGGAAAAAAGTCACCCCCGGGTAGTGAAAGGAAAACAAGCTCAGTTCTGTGAACCGAAGATAAAGACCACAAAAGCAGAAGCACCCTCTGTCCTACACGTCCAAAATAAGCACACGCAGCACAAGACTCTTCCCCCTGGGGACTTCCAGGCAAAAAGCCCTGTGGTGGCTCTTCCCCCACAGCTCTGCCTCAAGGGATCATCCACTCCTGGCACTCACAGCTTCCTTCCCCTGGCTGTGCTCAGGAAGGCTACAAGGACTACCCCAAGTGCTGAGGAAGCTGACAAACATCCCCTGTTTCAGGGGAAGGAGAGGTGCCCACGCTGGTGACTCACAGCATGTCCTTTGGAGCAGCAGCCCCACCGAGGGCAGGAGCATTCCTGCTCCAAAACACCACCCTGGCCATGGGGGCACTGGGGTGGCTCTCTGCAGCTGGGCAAGTTCATCTCCCACTGTCTCCTTTCCCTGAGTGCTCCTGTTGCTGCTGATGGAGCTCAGTCCCCTGCCACAGCTGGGTGCACCCAGCCCCTGCTCCCCGTGCAGAGATGTTCAGCAGAAAGACACTATTCCTTTGGGTTTTCAACACTCTCTGCCTTCCTTCCTGCCTGCTCCGAGCTGCCTCAAACCAGGACCGATTCCAGCAGCCCATAAAAACACAGCAACAAAAGGGGAAACAGGAAAAGAACAGAAAAAGGGCCAGAAGCTGAACTTAAACCCACCATGAAAAAGGGGTGGTTTTTGCCAGGACACCAGGGCAGTGGCAACAGCTGAGGGCCTGTTCTCTCCCCAGCAGTTGCTGGGCTCCACAGCTGGGTTTTCCTGACACTCTGCTCCAGATGTTCCAGCACAGAAAGCTGTGCCCCAGGGGAACAGCCCTGGAGCCAGTGCATCACCCAGCACCAGCATGGGGCAGAAAGAAAGAGAGAGAGAGGCCACATCACCCCATATCTGCCTTTGTAGGGATCTTACCCCTCCTCCCTTGGGCTCTGTGGGTCCCAAGAACAACAGCAGCTCTGACCCTGTGTCTGTGACCCAGAGGGGTTGCAGAGAGTATCCAAAGGCAGCCTTCTCCACCCTGGCAGCTCAGGGAGAAGGGAAGCTGGCAGCTGGGTCACAGAGGCATCTTGTGACTCACACACAGTGAGTCAGTGGCTGGAGCAAGGATTAGGAGCTCAGTGCTGGGTCCAGGAACGAGACAAAGCAGATAAGCAGGATTCCTCCCCCTATTTGCTCCTGGTTTGCTTTTTAGAGAAAACTAAGAGCCTTCCCACATGGAGAGACTTTTTCACTCTTTTTGTGGTTTGGAGAACAAAGACTCTGCATGGCCACTCCATCCCCAGCCTTCAAGGGGCAAGAATCAGACCCCAGAAGTGGGGAACTGCAGGTCCTGGGGGATCAGGCTGGCAGGGGGACTCCCCAGGGAAAAACAAACTCCAGCCACAACCTTGAACTGCAAACCCTGAGTTTCCTACACCCAGGAAGCCACCAGCCATTTGCACCCCATGTGGAAACCCCACCTCGTGTCCCCTCCCAGGGGACCTGCTGGGATGGGCTCCCCTCGCAGGCTATTCGAAGAAAACTGAGTGCAGCAGGTTTTGCTTCCTCTCTAAGTCGATGGAAAAAAAAAAAAAAAAAAAAGATCCCGCCGACACAGCAGATGTGGCTCTTGCTGCACAGCCCTGAGCCCTGTGCTCGTGATGGCCCCGGCAGCATCCCAGCGCCTCCGCAGGGGCAGGCTCGGAGCAGAGGGACACAGCCCTGGCTCACAGAGCGACTGCTGCGCCGCCGACTCGCCCACACCCCCGGGGCATTACTGGAAGTGAAACCAGAACGACACGGCTGGTGAAAAACGGTGCATAAAAAATTAATGTAGGTACTGCTCTCTGCGAGGTTAAATAAAGATCGAGCGTCTCATCCCAAGTCATTTCGGCTCAGAGCACAAGGTTTGTGTTTTACTGAGGTGGAACAGAAAAATCTGCAATGAAAACATAACTGAAACAAGTTAAAAACTGATTGATGTTTTTTTCTGGGTGTACAGTAGCACCTGGAAGTCACATGCAACATGACAGCTCCCCAGTGCCTTGTTCAAATGTGAATTAAAACACTAGGAGTGCCCTGAAGAGTTCCAGGCTACCTGACCTAATGCTACTCTGTCAATTCCACCTCTGAAGCAGGGCCCTGGTGCACCAAATGTGTTATTTCTGGGGCAGCAACAGCTGCCAGGTGGGAAGGGAAGGAGATGAGGTTGGCACTCAGAGATGATGTTACTTGAAGCTGATTGGAATAGTCACAGCTAAAATGTCAATTCTGGCTTCACACATGTTCACCACGACACACAGACTGTTCCTTGTGGCAGCTCCAGGGCAATGCTTGTCCTTTGCATGCATCAGCACCTGCAAGTGACTCCATCTTCAGAAAAGCCTTTACATTCCCAGAGATGCCAAACCTTGAACACTCTCCAGCTCTCAGCCCATGCACCAGCCCAGACAGCCAAAAAGTTTGTCTTAAGAGGCATCAGCTGCAAAAAAATCAGCTCCTTTTGTCAAACCTGCCCCTTGCCCTGGCACATCCTTGTCCTGCATGAATGAAGTGCTCCCCTGGGCACATGCAAGGTGGGATGTGCAGGAAGGGCAAAGCAAAGATCACAACTGCCAGATCCCACTGGGCCCACAGTGACATTCCCAGAGAGTTTCACCCCGCAGTATTCCCCAGCAGCCTGGTTAAACTGTAAATGTAAATGTCTGTGCAGTAACTCCCCTGCTGCAGCTTGCAGAGGGGAAAAGACAGCAAAGCCACATCTCCCTGGAATTTTGAAGGTGCACAGACTGGGGGCTGTCCAAAATCCACAGCCTTGCCTGGCCACACTCTGGCTGACAGAAACAGCCCCTTTCCCCTCCGTTTCCATTTGAACAAGGTTAATTTCAATTTAGCTCAGACACATCCTTAGCTCAGCTAAGCTGAGCTGAAATAAACCCCGGGGAAACAAACGTGTCCACCCATGTGTTTACATCAACTGGCATTCCCTCACACAGCTTTGCAGTGCGAGCAAAGCTGACAATCCCAGACCTTCGGGGGGCCCCCCCTCCTCAAAATCCCACGGCCACAGTGCAGAGGAGGATGCCCGGGGGGCTCGGCATGCCCGCAGCCCAGCCTGGCCCCGGGCACGCTCTGCCAGCCGGCTCAATGGCACCACTGTGCTCCGGGGCTGGCAGCGCCGGTGGCACAGCGACAGCCCCGGCGATGGCTCTCCCTTTGTGTGCGTGTCTGCACCAGGGTGACCCAGTAAACAGCTGAAGCAGAGAAAATGCAGGAACAATCCAGCGCGGGGAGGCACAGAGGGGCTGACGGTGAAAGGAATAAATGCGAGGCTTTGTTCCGCGGCCGTGCCCAGCTCCCACCCCGGCCGGGATGACGCGCGGCTCCTCCATTTGCTGCTGCCGTGTTCTTGCCGGGATCAGCCGGGCTCGTCCCAGCCTCCTCCTGACACCCGCAGCCCCAGCGTGTCCCAGCACAGCCCAGCTGCGGGTTTCAAGCCATCCCCTTCGCTCCGCGGAGATTTTCCCCTTGCAGGGCATCCCGCTACTTGTTCCCCTCCCCGCGGCGCCCGTGGGAAGGTGGAAGAGGCAAGAGCAAGCGCTTCTGCTTTGTAATCAACAAAATCTCACCTTGGGAGTATTACTTAAATAGGTGTCAACGAGGCAGGAGGTGCGACATGAGCAGGTGGCAACATGCCGACACCTGCGGGGGGAATCGGGATGCTCCGCCAGCTCCGGGTGATTTCCGCAGCTGAGACAAATGAGATTTTACGATTAACTGGCACTTTTGGGGAGAAAACCACTGGAAAAGGATAGAAGTCCCGCTGTTGTCAGGTGTCTGAACACACGCACCGGGAGCGTCAGCAGTGAGGTTTGGCCCCGGGTCCTGCCCTGAGAGCTGAGTGCGTCAGATCTGCGGCACAAGGAATGCAGGGAGGATGAATTCTGCCCTCCCCAGACCCTTAGCCCTGCTCCGTAGGTGCGGGTTTGGCCATGGAGCACGTCAGAGCAGCTCCAACACCGCACAGGTGCCTTTCCTCCTGGTCACACACCTCGGTGAGCCGGCACACACACAGTTCCCACCCCCACTCATCTGTCCCTGCCACCCTGCCCCTTCATCCTCTGGCATCAGCAGCCACAGGTGAGCACGCCTGCAGCTCACCCTTCCGATTAATAAAATTATTTTTGGGGACACACCCTGGGATACCCAAAAAGCTGAAGTGCACAATGACCATGGGGCAGCATCAATGTGAAGAGGGCAGAGGTGCCCACCTTCCTTCCCTGACTCCTTTCCTTTGATGCTCCCTGGACTAAGAGCAGCCAAGCCTCAAACACCCCCATCCTCCCAGAGCTGACTTTTGCTGAGAAACACACCAAAACCCATGGGAATGAGAACTGGGAGAGATGGAGTTTGTGGAACACCCCCCACAAGAAGCACCTCGGGGAAGAAGTGTTTGTTATGACACTGCTGTGATCCATAGCTACGCTCTGAGTCACCCCAGCCCTGCCAGGGAAGAACCAGCCAGGCCTGTCCCGTCTTTGTGCCAGTTCTCACTGTTGCAACAGGGACAGAATCGAGTAAAGCACATTGTCTAGAAACCCAGTAATGCCAGTGAGTGTCACCAGCAACGGGCACCGCCAACATTGCTCAGCACGGGGCTCCTGAGCAGCAGAACTGCAGCTGGGAGCAGACAGCCATGAAAAATACAACCAAAAGCAAGCAAATAGCAGCATTTGGAGGAAAGCTGGGCTGCTTTAAGGGGATAAACCAGCCTGAGTGCTGGCCTTGCCCTGGGGGGTGTGCAGTGATTGTTGGGGTCACAGAATGGGAGGGGTGGGTGTGACACCATCAGCCCCAGCTCACATCCCCCAGCTCCCAGGCTCTGCTGCTGCTCCACTGCACAGGAGCCAGACCTTGCCAGCAGCAGGCCACCAGCTGAGCCTTTTAGACAGCTGTCTGACCAAAATCCCTGGGGTTTCAACCTGAACTGGAAGGTGAGGTCCTGAACCCCCCAGCCACATCAAGGTGGAGCTCCAGCATCCTTATTGACTTCCCACAGCTGAGCTTTGCCCCTGCCAGTCCCAGGCAAGGTGCTTTGCTTTGCCCAGCTTGGCTAAACCCTGGTTTCCTGAAGTCAGTTCCGACTCCTAGAGGTGAACCCAAAGCAAACACATAATTTCACAAACACACACTGGCTGGAGCAGGAGCCTGGGGCAGCCTCTCAGCTTCAGAGTCTCCATGGAGACCCAACCACTGCAAGGAGCGGGGAAAGGCTGTGTGGTTTTGCTCCATCACATGAAAAGGAGTTCTGGTAAAACGGGTAGCAAGCCCTTTGCAAAGCAGGTTTCCACACAAGCCTTCAGTTCAGCTGCTGGACTGTGGTTAGCAGAAAGCAAAGCCGCTCTAAAAATAATGCCTCAGCATTCCAGATGAAGCTGCCTCCGATGAGTTTCCTCTCCAATCTGCTCTGTTTGCAAGTTAGACCAACTTTTTTTCCCTTCCATCAGCTCTGAGGACTCGGCTGGTGCCTGGCAGCTGAAGCCATCCCCATCCTTCCTCCGCTGAGCCCGGGGCTCCCCAGGCAGCTGCTCCCAGCACCCCACGTGCGGAGGGAAGACGCCCTTTCTCGTCCCAGCATGTTTCTGACAGCAGAGCTCATCCAAATACCAACGGTGTAATGAAAACAAACTGCTGTGGAGCCAGCCGAGGCAAGGGCCACGCCAGGAGCCTCTGCCTGTGCTTAATCTCCAGTGACATTCAGCCGTCACACAACTCCTGACCCTCAGGTGGAGGGAACTCGGCGTTATCTAATGTAAAAGTGCTGCCCTGCAAGAACCCGCGCCAACACAGCCCCGGGAATGTAACCGAAAACCGGAGAGGTGATTTGCATAACACCACAAAAACAAACACAACCAGGTGAGAGGGACGAGCTTTGGGGAGCTGCAGTCGCCGCCTCAGTGCGGGAGGAGAGCAGCACAGCCCACGCTGCCAGGGCTGAGAGTTGGGAAAGGACTTTCCCGGCACCTCTGGCAGGGCTGTTCCCAGGTGTGAACAGAACAAAAAAGCCCTTCTGCAATCCCCCTGTGCCAACCCAGTGCCCAGAGCAGCCCTTGCAGCTCTGCCCCTGCTCCGACCCCCTCCCCGTGACTCCCTTCAGGCTGCGATTACTGGGATTACTGGGATTACTGGGATTAGTGCTCCGTGCCCCAGCTCAGCACTCCCTTTCCCTAACGACTCAGGAGCAAAGTCTAAATGTATCGTTGCTGGAGCTGCTGTGACTTGCAGGTGAGTCCCCACCTGGGCAATGAGACACCTGGTAACTGCAGTATCCAAACCTCCCAGTCCCTGCCCTGCTGCTGGTGTTCCCAGGAATGCTCCAGCCAGGGGCTGCCACACAATTTCAGCCTCATGCTTCTTCCTGGGCACCAAACCCCACTGCCAGCCTCACCTTTCAGCCCACAGATGCTTCTCTCTGCAAAACAAAGATCCCGCAGAGCCCTGGAACAGCAGACACGCACTTGGGACCAGCCACGGATGCTGCTGTGGGATCTAACCCACACAAACACCACATTAACCTGCGAAAGGAGCCAGTCCACAACTCAACTCTTTCTCCCCAAGGCCAAAGGAATGCTTCAAACCCCAATCCTTCTCACCCACACCCCACCAAAGCAATGCACAAACCCTGAGTGGCCACGAGCTGCGCTGGAGCCCCCCGGGGCCCCCCGCCAGCAGCTCAGCCAGCTTTGTATCCAAATCCTGCTCCTTAGCAACCACATTTTTTCCCCCCTCTTGCTGAGTCCGTGGGAGATGAAGAAATATTTGAGAACTGAGACAGCCCTGCTGCAAGGATATATTTAAATAAAAGGAGCATGGACGTTGGAAAGGCAGTCATTAGGCAGCTCTGGAGATAAGGGTGTTGGAGAAAGTGTGAGCAGGGCATACACAGCCTTTAAATGTGGTCTGGAGTGACCTAAATAAGCTCTTTCCTCCTTCAGTTGCACTCCCCTCGGGGGACACAGTGGCTGGTTAGAGAGCTGGGAAGGGAGATGGAGGAGCTGCTGGCCAGACCAGCTCAGGGGGCCCTAAAAACAGGCTGGACCTAAGAGTGGGGTGGCCACAGCCAGCCCCCCAAATCCCAAACAGTGGTGGGTGCTAAATGAGACCCATCCCTGCAGGCACAGCTGGCCTGATGCTCCTTTTGCTCATCACACCCCAAAGCCAGGCACAGGGAAGTGGGGAAATACCCACAGACTGCATTTATTGTGTTATTATTTGCCCCTGCCTGGTGATGCCACCCTGGGAGCCAGAAAAAACAGAGGCTGCAGTGGAGCAATAGTGTGGCCTGGGCCAGGGGGCTGAAGCTGGGTGATGCTGAAGCACAGGGGTGGCCTGGGGGGTGGTTTGCCCATTCAGCCTGTGAACAAACACAGATTTCAGTTGCCAGGGCTGCCAGTCTGGTACTAAATCCACTAAAACCTGAGTGAGACCCCAGTATGGGGATCCCCGCCCTTATGGGAGCATGGCACAGCAGCCTCTGAGTAAAACAATTATTACACAAACTCATTTGGAAGCTTCTCTCCAGCCATATCAAACAATAATAATAAAAAAATCCCTCCCACCTCTGTTATTCCCACCCTGCTTCAGCCACCAACAATCAGCATCCCAGGCTGCTCCAGGCCTCAGCACCAAACCTCTCTGGAAGGGAGCCAGAAGGTAGATCCCCATCCAAGAAATACCAACAGATGATGTTCATCTGGCAAATTGCAAGGGACATATCAGGTTGTGCCTGGGGGAGGAGAACAGGCTGGGAGAAAAGGATCTTGTTCCAAAGGAACCATAGGAAGTGAAAAGAAAATGGCTTTTATGAGATATCTTTGCCTCTCCCTCCCAGCTGTAAAGAACAAGCGCTGACCTATGAGACATCTGGGCTGAGCAATTCAAGTTTTCAAGGATTCATTTAGCAACTGAAAATCTCCTAATTGTTCAGAAAACAAACAGAGCCAGAATTACAAGGACTTTTTTTCTAAGGGCTTTTTTTATAAGAGTCAGCCCAGCCTCCTCAGAGGTTCAGCAGCATCAGCTTCATGAAAGCTTCAGTCTGTGTCATCTGCTGTGGTGTTTTAGGCCATTCCTGGCCAGCAGGACCAGGAGGGCCACCAAATTCACACTGTGGCTCCTGTTGGACTGGAAGGATTGACACTCACTGCTGAATACGGAATGGATTGGAACTGAAAAGGTCAAAACAAAAGGTCTGCAGAGCTGCTCTGTCAATCCCCCCACTTGAGACAGTCAGTTTAAATTTTCCATCCCCCGTGGTTAAACTCCTGGTGAGAACACTTGGCTGACAGGCCCAGGAGGCCTCTGGTGATGCTCACAGTGATGCCTGCTGATCGATACCGTTGCTGTGGGATACAGGCAGAGTCTGCCCTGCTGCCATCCCCTGGGGCTCAGCCAGGACCTGAGAGAGCCACATTCCCTGCAGCCTGCCCAGCAGCTTTCCAGGGATCCTCCACTCCCTGTGGGACCTGACTGTCCACCCACAAACTCTGCCAAAACCCAGCACGGCTCCCTCTGGCAGAGGTGACAAAGGTCCCACCGTGTCCTGGGGACTGTCACAGGGGGATCTTATTCAAATAATCTGCCTTCTCCTCTCAGTGTGCATCTATAGCTCTGCCCGAGGACTGCAGCCCCACCAGGCCACCGCAGTTGTCACAACAGTGACACATTTTTTCCTTTCCCCGGTCACGCAGTGAACACCCTGTGCATCCCAAGGCTGCTCAGGAGGTCACAGTGCACCCCTCTGGGCTGCCCCTTTGCTCACCATCACTTGGAAATAGGAAAAAATAAAAAGAAGGAATGTCTCTGTCCAGGACTGGGAGGAAACCTCGAGGGACAGGATGCTGGGGCTGTGCTCTGAGCACTCCCCAGCACAAACCCAGGGCAGAGAAGTGGGCACAGGCAGCTCGGGAGCAGCTCTGGCTGGCAGCTGTGCCCGTGCCACGCTCAGGTGAGCAGGGCTTTGCTCAGGGCCATGCAAATCCTCCCTCAGCCCCATCCCTTTTCCCTCACAGCCCCATTGCCCAAGATGCTCCAAAGCTTCCCCTGAGCTCCAGAGCCTCCTCCAGCCGGGGCACATCGTGCCAGGCAGGCTGTCCCCTGGGATGAGAGGAGCAGCACGCTGCATCACCCTCTCTTTTCCCTCTTTTCCTCCCCCTGCTCCTGCTCTCCCTGCCAAAAGCGCGGCCCCTCAGCCTCCCGGAGCGCCGCGGCCGAGGCTGGACTTCCTGCCAGGCATAACACGAACCAGATGATGCACTCCAAAGCATGTCAGCACGCCCACCCCCAGGAGAGCCGGGCGGGGAGGGGAGAGCGGGGAAAACAAGCTGGATGGAGCTTTCATGAACTCTCGCAGAGCTGATGAGCTCTGCCACCAGGCCAGAGGTGAAGCGGAACAGCCGGAGCCTGAGCTCATCCCTTCCTGAGCAGGAATTTCCACCCCAGGTTTGTGGGGTTGATTGCTGGGGAGAAGGAGCCTCTGCCCTCCCCGAAGCACTGGCTGCCCTCAGCGGATATCTGCACGGCAACCAGAGAGGCTTTCGTGGTGATTCCCCGCCTGCACCGCCCCCATTGCAGCGGGAAGCATCCAGAGCAGCACATCTGCAGCTGGCTGGAAACCCCAGCACAGCCAGACTTGCTGACCCTCGCTGGTATTAACCCCTGCACCGCCAGGGCTGCGACTTCTGAACAGCAAAACCTTCCTCCCGCTGAGCTGCTCCTGACACACCGTTTGCTCCCAATCAGCACACGGATGACGATCATCCATTACTAAGATAAAAGGCCCAGCCCTGACTCAGATTATTTCGGGTGCCTCCACATGCATCTGCCATCAACAAAGCACTCGGGCCTCGCTGGGACCAGCCTGACTTTGAACCACCCGAGGCTGAATCCAAACAAGCACAAATATTTTTGCATCCTCCAGGAAAGTCCTCCCAATGCCCGTAACCTTCCCAGAGGACGCTTTTGTGGTTTGGACAAGACTGAAGCCTTCACAAACAGCTCAGAACTGAGCAGACTCCTGCCTCCCACAGCCAAAGTCTCAAATGAAATATTAAAAACCCCAAGTTTTAACAATCTGCCCCTTTCCCTGGGTGCCTGGAGGGAGAGCATCTGGTTTCTCCCTACACAGCCTGCCAGTCCCCAGGGGCACAGGGACTCACAGCAAAAAAAACCAAGCAGGGGCACCCATTTGTTCAACAAAATGAAACACCTAAAGCACCTAAAGAGGCCCACAAGAAGGCTGGTGAGACTTTTGCAAAGGCATGGAGTGCTAGGATTTAAGCTGAAGGAGGGTAGATTTAGATATTAGGATATAATTCTGTGTGAGGGTGGTGAGGCACCGGCACGGGGTGCCCAGAGAAGCTGTGGCTATCCCTGGGAGCACTCCAGGCCAGATTGGACGGTGCTCGGAGCAACCTGGGCTAGCGGGAGGCATCCCTGCCCACGGCAGGGGTGGGCAAAGATGATTTTTAAGATGATTTTTTACCGTCCCTTCCAACCCAAACCGCTCCGCGATTCTACGGAACAGAATTCTGCGAAACACAACCCTGCAGACACCCACAAACTCCGGGCCAGCCCTGCCCACGCTGCCAGCGAGGCGGAGCCCCCCAAACCTCAAACCCCGCACTCACCTCCAGCGGCGGCAGGTCGGGGTCGAGCTGCGTGAAGCTGTGCAGCACCACGGGGCTGCTCTCTCCGGCCACCTCCAGCCTGACACCGCCCCAGAGGCTCCTCGCCCGCCGGCAGCCCTCGAACATCCTCTCGGGGCCGGCGGGGACATGGTGCGGCGGGGCCCGGCGGCGGCTCACCATCGGCGGGGCCGCCGCATCCCCGGCCCCGCAACCCGCCGCCGGCCCCGCCAGCCCCCCCGGCTGCCCGGGGAGCCGCAGCGGGGACGTGGGGGCGATGCTCGGTGTGGAGCGGGGCAGGCAGCGGGAGCCCGCGGCCGCGCGGAAAGAGCGGCCCGGTGTGACGGGATGGAGCCGGCTCGGCGGAGAAGCAGGCGCTGGATTTCCTCCCGCAGCCTCCGCCCGCCCCCGGGGGCCGGCCCGGCTCGGCTCGGCCCCCTCGGGGAGGGGGGACGGGGACACGGCAGGCGTGAAAAGCCTCGGGGCCGCGCAAAGGGGCGGCGGGCGGGAGGAAGATGGAGAGGATGAGGATGCTCGGGGGGCTGCGGGGTGGGGTGGCCGGAGCTCCAGCCTCAGCTGGGCGTGGGGAACAGCGGGGTGTTACCGTGGGTGGGAGGGAGCAAAGTCACACAGGTGACAACGGCTCTGGGAGGGGATCTTTGTGTCACCAGGTGCCCGTGAAGCAGCACCAGCCAAGCGAAAAGTGTTAACTGCCAGAGAGTGATCACCATCAGCACGTGTTTTCATCCCAGCATTATCTCAGCCCCTCGCTGGCCGCAGCTGGGCTTCCTGACTCGGTCACAGCCCTGCGGGGGCAGCGGGCAGTGTCCCCTGCGGGATGGAGTGATGTGACCCACCGGCAGTCAGTGCCAGCCCCCCCTGCACAGCCAAAGGGGGCACTGGGGACCCGGGCACCTGCTCTCGGCCCAGCAGGGACTCCTGGAAAGCAAAACGAGCCTGGGGGACAGCAGGGCTGCAGATCCCACCTTAGAGACCCCCTGCGACAAAATTTTGTTTTCAGAGGCAGAGAGAAACGGGCAGAATTGTTTGTCATTCGTCAGTCCCCTGTGCTGAGCACTGCGTGCTCCAGCCCTCCCCTGCTCTTCCCTCCTCACACACTACTCAGAAACTGCATCCCAGGGTCTGGGCAGAGCTGCTGACACCACCAAAACCTGGACTTTCATGCCTCAGCTCCCTCTGCAGCTGAAATAACATCGGCCTCGCAGGGTCTTCCAGCCCTGCAGCTTTATTTCCAGTGAGGATGGAGCCAAGGCTCACATGTCCAGCTCTGCCCAGGGCACCAGCAGCTCGTGCCCGGGCAGGAAGGGATTAACAAAGCTGCCAGGCTGTGATAGCCTTCCAACTGGAAAGTTTACCAGGCAGAAGGATGAGCCAGGACAACATGGGCTATTGTCCTGCTTTATCTGGAGCCAAAGAGGTCAGAGGGGACTTCCTGGACATCCTGGGAAAGGGGACCCAGCCCAGCAGCAGGGACTTGCACTGCCCCAGGCAGCCCCACATCTCTGGGGGCAATACACAGAGATGCAGCCCTGATCCCTGGGGGCAATACACGCTTTAAGCCTGCCCAGGCACTGAGATCCAGCCCTGATCCCTGCCTGGGTCACCCTGCAGTGCCAGGTGGGTCAGGGCAGCTCTCCCCACCACAGGAGGATGTGATGCTGCTCCCTGCAGAGGTGTCCCCAGCCCCAGTGACACGCCATGCAGGAGCCACGTGGCACTGCAAGATGTGCTGTGAAACTCAGCGCTGTGCATCCCTTTGCTCAGGACCTGCTGAAACTAGAGAAACATGCTGAAATCAGAGAGACATGCTGAAATCAGAGAAACATGCTGAAATCAGAGAAACATGCTGAAATCAGAGAAACATGCTGAAATCAGAGGCAGGGATCTGCTGAAATCAGAGGCAGGGACCTGCTTTCCAGCAGAAATCAGCGTTGCCTCTCTGGGCTGTGAAACATTTGGGAAGGAGACTCTGCTTTGCTTCATGTTTGAGTCTTAGGGCAGAGAAATCACAGCCCACCCCTGGCACTGCTTGGCACAGCTCGAGTGCACACAACAAACAACAGCAGCACTCATTTCCAGCCCTCCCAGAGCCTCCAGCTCTGTCTGACCTCTGCAGAAAGATGCAGCTCTGTTTGATGGGCAATTTTCACCGTCCCTCGGCTGACCACTAAAGATGGTTTCAGGGGAAAAACACTTCTGATAATGGATAATAAATAATATAAGGCAGGAAGGCAACTGCAGGGGTTTAAAAATAGCCAGTCAGTTTCCTCTCTCCTCTCTTGGGAACCTTCTGGGTCTGAAAAGCAAAACACTCAGAGCAGGGTCAGGAGCCCAAGTTCAGGATGTTTGCTCTGCGTAGCTAACCCCAAACACTCAGCCGTCAGGGGCAAGGCCCTTGAAAATCATGAGATTCAAAACAAATAACTTTTCAGGGCTTATTTGCCTCTAAGCACACAGGTGAAAGAGAACAGGAAGTACCACACCCTCAGGTTTCCCTCCAGAATCCTTGAAGGTCGAGAAATTGTTACAAAATGTGATTAATTGACACGCACCTGACTTCTGGGATTTCAGAAAATTATCAATGCTTGAGTGAGTCATTAAAAAAAATATACTGTCAATTTGCACTTGGCAAACTCTGCCAGAAACTTTTCACAACACACTGAGCTTTTCCATATCATCTGTAAATATTCCATTGACTCTGGCAAGCCCAGGAATTGGGTGCTGTGAGAAACCCACCAATTTTTGTCTTTCCACCACTCTGAAATCAGCTCTTGGCTGGATGAATGCAAACCCACACACACAACACCAGAGCAGCTCTGCTTCTCTCCTGCAGCCCCCAGCCTTTCCTGCAGGGTCAGTAACGTGGAGAGGGTAACACAGAGAAACTTTTGGAAACTTTAAGCCAGTTTTCTGGTTTGGGAATCAATTTGGGTCAGTCTGTTACAGTCAGGACCTGCAGATTCAGACCTCAGTTAACAACTGGGCTCAGCCTGGACCCCAGATTGTCTCTCCCCAGGACGAGGTGTGTGAGCATTCCCGCAGCTACATCCTCCAGCCCTCCTTTGCTTTCATCTCCCTGCTCTGCTGCTGAGTGGGACTTTCCAGCACATTTCCTACAGGGCAAAACTCACAGTGACCCAGCTCCTGTGCTCAGTGCTGCTGTGGGGGGGTTTGGCTTTGCCATTAAGTGAGGCTGCCCACCCCAAAGCATGGCTCACAGACACTCCCACAGGAGCTGCTCCTGCCTGGCATCAGCTGCCTGCAAACACCCCAGTGCTCCTGCCAGCACCCCCAGGGCAGTGCCAGCACCCCCAGGGCAGTGCCAGCACCCCCAGGGCACTGCCAGCACCCCAACAAACCCACATTCCCTTTGAGCCTCAGTGAAAGCACAGCAGGAGCGATGCCAAGAGCTGCAAAGAGCTGATCCCAGCCCCGAGCAGAGAAGGCAGGAATCACCCTCACCACCTCAAACTGAGCCCCTCTGGAGCATCACACACCTCCAGCTCTCACTGCTGGACCAGCAAAGGACCCAGGACCCAAACCAGCAGCCTCTGAGGGGAACTGGGCTGCTTTATGTGGGAGTTGCAACATTATCCGGCCTCTGTCCCAGCTCTGGCACCAGCTCACAAGGCGAGTCTGTGTCAGGCTCTGACATGGAGCCCTTAGCACTTCCTTCTATTGTGCAGCTGGGGAAGCCCTTTTTCTTGCTGTTTTTAAGGCATTTTGGAGGAAAAGTGCTACCTAATTACAAGAATTACTGATTGGAGGTTAGGCATTATGTGCTAGATCAAAACTTGTTGGGCATTCCAATTTTAATTGGAAAAGACTTTTCACTGCTCAGGCTCAGCAGGAAGGTTATTTTATAAGAAATAATAATAATAATAATAATAATAATAATAATAATAATAATAATAGTAATACAGTAAACAACCAGTACTATCTCTTCCACTTCAGGATGAAGGGAAAAGCTTGAGCAAGGAGGGAAAACAATGTCACTGCTCTGTTCATACAGTCTGTACAGAGATGTGAGATTGGATCCCCCCAGATTTGGAGACCAACAGACCTCAGACCCTCACAGACCCAGTTCTCACTCCCAGCATGACCAATGCCCTGATTTAACCAGATTTTAGATGAGAGCCACCCACCACTTGCCACAGCTTACAGCAGGCATGGATTTTAGGAGGTTCTCTGCTGAGTATTTCACATCCAGGGCAGCTGGATCACTCTGCCTCCAGGCTTTGGGCATTCTTTGGAGCTGTTTTGGACAGATCAGGCACTGTGAACTCTTTGTGCTGGAAGGGAGGAAGGCTGGCTCGGGCTCTCCTGCCCTTTGTGCCCCTTGTGCCCTTGCCCAGCTGCAGCACCCCCTGCCCCCCCTGCCCTTAATTCGGGAGCACAGCTCTCCTCCACACCAACAATTAACACAGCCAGGCAAGCCCCTCATTACTGTCAGCTCCTAGAAGAGGAAGCACAGCAAATCCCAGGGCAATCAGGATCTGAAAGTCTCCATCCAGCTATTCTGTGGTTCATTTCCTGCAGCCCCTGTGCACAGCTCCTGCCGAGGCTGCCGCCTCCTGAAGCTCAGCAATTATTCCACAAGCCTTGGAGACTCCAGAGCTTGCAGGAATATTTCTTCTCCATCCTGCTCCTTGCACCACTCCCTTGGCTGCAGAAGAACCACAGATATTTGGTGGGGTTGGGTTTTTTAGATTCCAACAGGTTTGGGTTGAAAGGGACCTTAAAGATTGACCTAAAGATTCAACCCCTGCCATGGGCAGGGACACCTTCCTCTAGCCCAGGTTCTTCCAAGCCTGGCCTGGAACACTTCCAGGGATCCAGGGGCAGCCACAGCTTCCCTGGAAAACCTGTGCCAGGGCCTCACCACCCTCACAGGGCGCATTTCTTCCTAATATCTAATCTAAATCCACTCTCCTTCCTTTTAAAGCCATTGTCCCTCGTCCTGTCACTCCAGACCTTTGTACAAAGTCCCTCTCCAGCTCTCTTGAAGCCACTTCATGCTCTGGGATGCTAAGATTGCCCCAGAACCTTCTCTTCTCCGGACAATTTATCAAGTATTTGAGGAGCTTCCATTAGGTCAGCAAGCAACAACACAAACATCTATTTCCCAAAGTTTCTGACCTCTAAAATCTCATCAGAACAAGGCCAACATGTGAAGTGAGGGGAGATCAAGCCACTTTCTCAGAAAGAAGCGACCACAGCACGCTTCAAGCAGGCACCTGGATTCCTTCACAGCAAAGAAGAAAACACTCAGAAAAATAAGATGCAAGACACAACTGTCAATACCAAAATGTGCCCAAAAAGCTGAAGACAGCAGGGCCCAAGGTGTGAAAAGCACCGAGAGACCTCAGAGCGTTTTGCAGGGCACTGCTGGCAGGGGGATGCAGGGACCAAAGCTCACAAGACACCCAGGGAGTTTTGTTAGGGACATCCCCACACCGGGAGGGAGCTGCAGCTCCTGGTGGCAGCGTTCTCCCTTTTTTCCCACGTGGCTCTCCCGGGAGTTCAGAGCTCAGGAGGTTTTAAGCTGCTGCAGACACACCAGAGCCCCTCTGCTAAGCACCATTATTTCTTGAGCTGTTTGCCTTTAAAGGCAGCTTTTATCTCCCCATCACCTTTCTGCCAGAATGTTTCAGTCAGCTCTTTTAAGAAATACCACCTAAGGTGCCTGCAACCAAAAGGAAAACAGGGAAAACATTTCTCCCTGTTGCTTAGCAATCAGTGTGTGGCGGGTTCAAGCCTCCCAGGTGCTCCGTTATTGTAATTTCCATCCTTGCTTGCTTGGCTTCTCTGCAGAGCAGGCAGGGAAAGGAAAACCACTGGTGGAAAAGAGGGGAAAGGTTATGGAGCCACAAAAAATTGCAGGGAAGAGGTGTAGCCCCTCAGGATAAGGGAAACTCAGCTCTGAACTCAAGCTGTTCCTTCTAATCTGCCAGAAAAAAATTAAACGAAATAGCAAGATTTCATTTTCTATTGAAAACACACGTGCACCACCTGGGTGGACACAGAGCAGAGCAAAGCTCTGGCTCTGCTCACCTTTCAGAAGCACATCCAAGGGCAGGCAGTGCAATTTTCCACCCACAACAACCAGCCAGAATGACACGTTCAGCTGAGTCGTGTAAAAGGAGAATCTCAGAAACAAGAGGCTCTGGGAACTGATCCACGGAGAAATCCCAGTGGATAACAGGAAACTTTGCTAGGCAGAGCAGCTCTTCCTCCTCCTCCTCCTCCTCAGCTCCTACCCCACCCCAAGCCCCAGCCCTGGTGGGCTGTGCTGCTGCAGGGACAGGGACAGGGACAGGGACACCCACCCCACCTGTGCCTCAGATGGGGAATGGCACTGGCCTGTGCACGCAGCCAGGAGAGCAGGAGGGCAGCTATGTTCCAGCTGAATCCCAGCTTTATTCCAGCTTTTATTCCAGTTTTATTCTGCCTTTATTCCGCCTTTATTCCAGCTGTATTCCAGCTTTATTCCAGTTTTTATTCCAGTGTTATTCCACTTCATTCCAGCTTTATTCCACCTTTATTCCAGCTTTATTTCAGTTTTATTCCAGCTGTATTCCAGCTTTACTCCAGCTGTATTCTAGCTTTTTTCCACCTTTATTCCAGCTTTATTCCCATTGGCTCTCCTGGGCTAGGGAAGGCCAGGAGAGGCTGCCCCTGCCCAGGTGACAGCCCGTGCAGGGCATCCCCTGGGGACGTGCTGTGACCCCACGCTGCTGTTCCCCCTGGGGACAGGGATGCAGGCTGGCTTGTGTCACCAGCCCAGCACGCTCAGACTCAGCTCCCTGAACCTGCACAGCACCAATCTCTGCCCTGCTGCTGGAAGGACGTGCCTGGACACACACACAGGGGAGGGGATGATGCCACAGAGCTGCTGAGAAGCTCAAGAGAAAAGTGATGCCGCAGCACAGGCACAGGGAAGAAGCACACGGAGTTGATTCCTTGCACAAGATTATATTGTATCCAAAGACCAGCTTGAAAATGGAGCCAAACAGGTTGTAAGGTGCTGAGCTGATCTGAAGAAATACAGGTAGGGAAATAAAACAGATTTGCACAAAGTTGTCCCAGTATAGGAATAAGGTGGAGCAGATTTAAATGCCAGATCAGGGGGATAAACAAAGCAACAGCAAAGCTACACACACACACATTAATAACACCAGTAAATAACTGAGATTACTGAAAACAAGAAACCCAGTTAAACAGGAACAGAGCCCCTTAAGAGGGGATATGAAAAGGATGTTCCAACAATGCTCCTGTATCTCCTCTGACCGCACAAACGTCAGGGAAAGCATAAATCAAAACCCAGACACATCGGGAGGCTGCAGGAAAGCTTGAGCTGAAGTGAGGAGTGAAACCCTGGAGCCAGGCTCCAGCAGAGTGAGGAGCTGATGTGACTGAAAGCCAGCAGCCAAGAGAGGAGCCAGAGGGCCGGAACAGCCTCAGGGATGAGGGAGAGGAGCTGCAGGAGGAGCAGCAGCAGCAGAGACGCCCGGCAGCTGGCCCAGCAGCCAGCAGTGCTGACACTGCGTGGCCCCTGCCAAATCATCTGGGCCAAATTCACCACGGGCTGGGCAGGGATGCAGTGAGTGGACATGAAAACATTGTTCTGTAACAGCCTGAGCACACACTTACTGGTGCTGGCCACGTGAGAGTCAGGAAAATGGGCTGGCAAGAGCTGGAAAGGGAAAGTTTCACTGCCCAGCCCTGAGCTGGCTATTGCAGAGATGAAACAAACAGTGACATGGCTGAAAAGTCAATTAAGGATTGGAAAAGTCTTTCAGTATTCCCAGGTATTGTTATGTGCTCAGACAAAGGATGTTTAAAAAAAATTATTTTCCCTTTGGTAATTACCACTTTGAAACGTTTCCGCTCCGCATTGTTTTAGAGGGGGAAGTTATTCCAGGGCCTCTCTCCGTGGCCAGCAGAACTCTTTTTGTTGTGGGGGTTTTGGCATGGAGGAGCAGTGCTCTCCCAAACAATACTGTGTGCCAGCAGCTGAGGGCCAGGTTTGTCCCTCAGAAATATCAACAAACTCATCAAGTGCCACCAAGTCACACCACGGCTGGGTCTGGCCACAGTGCTCTGACCCTCCCAACTTTTTACTTTCGAGTCCATGATTTATGTTGTTTTTCCTTTGAGCCTTGGCTCTGGGAATCACATTGAGTGCCAAAAGAATTTCAGGTTTTATTAAAATAAAAGGTTATCCCATGAGCACTGAAACTGCTTGTGTTGCTTCCTATGGTTTTGTGTCTCAAGACTGTTTTTGGTGCCTAAAAATGCACGAACTGAGAATGAAAATGTTTTTGCGGTTAAGTGTTTGTAAGAGCATCTCCCACGTGGATTTGCTGGTGTCTAATAATACATGAACTCATGCTACAGATGTTTTGGGGCATTTACAGGATTCTTTTCCTCCTCTCAACCATCTCATTTCATCATCTCTCCATAATTATCTGCGAGCCCTCGGCCAGATCTGCCACGCAGGTCGGCGGGTTCAGGAGTCATCTGGGGAGAGAGGGCACAGCCAGAGGGACACCGTGACAGCAGCAGCCTGACTTTGGTAGGAAATTAGATTTTAAGCTCTTTCTGGCTCCCCTAACTGCAGGGAAAAGAGCGAGGAAACACAACCCGAGCTCCTGCAGGAGGGTCAGGGAGCAGAGTGGGACAAGCTGCTCACCCAGCCTTTCACAGCAGTGGGGCCCTGAGGAGCTTCTCCCCTCTTTGGCACCGAGGGCACAGCCTGATCCATCCCTTCCTGAGCTGCCAGCACCTTTGCAGGGTGACTCTTTAACCCCAGCAGGGAGGATCAGACCCGCACCGAGGGTTCATCTCCCAGTGCCACCCGTGCCACGCGGGCACGGAGCAGCATCAGGCTTTCCATGACACGTGGGCACGTAACACGGTGGCACAGAGGGTGCCACCCAGCCAGGGCATGCACTGAGTCATCAGACACAACCGTCACAACCCTGGGGAGCTTCCCTTTCCCCCTCCTTGCCCCAGCCCTGGCTGAGAGTCACCTCTGACAAGGCTCCTTCCCAGGGCAGGTGTGCCAGGGCACAGCTGGCACCCGAGAGCCCCCGGGAATGGAATTGGGCCACAGGTCTCAGACAGGGTCTGGTGCCATTCTGAGGCCAGCTGGACTGTCAGCAGCAGCCAGGTCTTCGATTATAGATAAATAAACAGCTGGGGAGGGCCGGGAGGGCCAGTTGCCCCCAGGGGCTGTGGGTGCAGGGGCGTCAGGGAAAGGTGGAGCTGCTCCCACTTAACTTGTCCGTCTCCTCCCCTGTGCTTCCCGCATCGCCAAACAGAAAGGGAAATCCGGGATTTTCAGCTGCTTTTGATTCCCTCTTGCTCTGCACACAGCTGGGTGGGGAGGGATCAGTCTCCATTTCCTGCCTCCAGACAGCTCCAGGGCTGCCCAGGCGGGATCCCCCCGCTCAGGGGCTCCCCGACCCACGGCCACGACACTGCCAGACCCCACAGGGCTGGAGCAGCTCCTCCATCCTGCTTCCCCTGCCCTCAGCTCCTCTCCCCAGAGCTCCCAAAGTGCCTCCCAGCTGCTCTGCTGGCCAGCCCAGGCTCTGGCACCACAAACCACATTGCCCCTCCTTCCTCCCTCGGTTGCAGTTTCTAACTCACACTCGGTTTCCAGTATGGGAAGGAGAAGTGCTGGGAGGGCACTGTGATGAAAGAAAAACCCCTGACTCTCAGAGCAATGCACACGGGAGCCTAAAGGGAGAAGGATGAGCAGAAAGGGGTTATCAAGGGAGATTTTTGCGTGCTGCTTTCCTGGCAGGCAGGAGAGGAAGCCCCTCCGTGTCAGGTCAGCACTGCATTTCCCTGTCACCAACATCACAGTGAGACACTACCAAGATAGTCACACCCAAACCAGCCCTGTCCTCCCAAACAGCTCCTCAGTACACCCAAACCAGCCCTGTCCTCCCAACAGCTCCTCAGTACACCCAAACCAGCCCTGTCCTCCCAAACAGCTCCTCAGTAGACCCAAACCAGCCCTGTCCTCCCAAACAGCTCCTCAGTACACCCAAACCAGCCCTGTCCTCCCAAACAGCTCCTCAGTAGACCCAAACCAGCCCTGTCCTCCCAACAGCTCCTCGATGCCTCCAGGTGAAGGGCTGATGCTCACAGCTGTTCTCTGGGAGCTCACAGCACCCGAATTACAAAGGCAGCTGTCAGCAGGATGGGATTGGGTGTTTCTCACCCCTAGCTGCCAAGTGGAAGCAAAAACCGAATGTCCTGCTGCCAAAAGCTGCTGCAGCCCCAGCACACCCAGGGAGAGCCCCAGCACAGGCCCAGAGAAGCCAGCAGAGGAGTGGGGACACAGGGCTGAGGAGATGCCTGCACAGAGGCGACACAAGAAAATCAACAAATCAGATTTTGGATGCAAACAGCCTTTGAGGTTCCTAAAGCCAGGCCTTCACCAGCATCTTTATGGAGGTGGTGCCCCAAACCCTGAGCTCTGGACCACAACACTGGGGTGCACCACGTGCTGCCCTCTCCAGACACCACGAGTCCAGGAGCCAGGAGTTAAAAATACCAAATATCACAAGTTCTGCCCCAACAGAACCAGCAGCCCTGCCTGTCCTGTTACACCATTATCATATGATGGGGCAGGCAGGAGGATTTGGGGAGAACCAGCTCCTGGGGCAGCGGAGCCAATCCTTCCAGTAGTGCTGGCACCACAAAGCTCTGCAGGTTCATAAGAGAGCCAACACCAAGATGCACCTGGCTGTGCCCCCTCCTTGCAGGGCTTTACCACCTCATGAGCAATTTCCCTGAAACCAAAGAAGCTTTTTGCATCTCAACAGCATTTAACAGCCAGCAGTGGCCAAATCGAGCTGATACAGGCCAGGGCTTTTCTCAGCAGCATTTGAAGCTCCCATGGCTAAATCCAGCCCTGCCTGGGTGCAGCAGTGGTGCCTATCTGTGCTTGGCAGTGCCCAACAAAAGCAAGCTGCTCTGTCCTGCTGGGGACACCAGCGAGCAGCGAGGGGCAGGGGATGCTCCAGAGCCATGTGATGGCTTTGCAGCCGAGCCCAGAGCCCCGGGGCTCATCCGTGCTGCCCGAGGAGCAGCCCTGCAGGCTGTGCGTGCGACAGGAGGACTTTTCAGCAACACCACAAGCCACAAGAGCACGGCTCGTGTCAGCAAGGAGCAGTGCCATCACCTCTGTGGTGGCAGCCACATCCGAGGCCAGCCAGGGTCCAGCTCAAGGCGTGTCAGGCACACTCAGGATTGCCACTCTCAGCTGTCTCTGCTGCTGCACAGCCCCAGGGCTCCCTGAAACACGGGGTAATTACATGGGGTCATCTCGGATGGAGTCCCTGGGTGGGAGATGCCCGCGGTTACACCCGTGCTCTGCTGTGATGTTAAGGGTTGTGACTGGGGCAAACCCTCCATTTCCCCTGTGTTTGCAGCTGGCACACTCCGAATCCATGCCTGTGGTGACGGCAGCCTTGTCCCTGCAGGACCTGGAATGGGAGGCTGTGCAGAGGAGGGGATGGAGCCGGGGGCAGGCAACACCCACACCTCCAACTCAGCACCTCCGCCCAGGGAGGGCAGGATGGCCAGGGGCAAGCAGCCCGTGCTCTGGCAAAGACCCAAAGCAGGCAGCAAGCAGCGTGTGCTGTGCCAAAGCAGCCAGCAAGCTGGATTTGCCTTATTTGAGCACACTTGGGCAGCGCTGGCAGCGCTCACGGCACACTCCTGCAACAGCTGCTTCTGCCGGTGCTGCCCCGAGCCCGCTGCCCCGGGACAGATGACAGCAAATGGCACTGACGGGCCCTTCACTGAACCAAACTGTCAGCAGGCAGCTGCTCCGTGGCTGATCTGCCGTGAGTCAGGGTGCCCAGCCCCCGGGGGCAGGGATGGAGCTGGCTCCTGCCAGCGGCACACGGCACCGGGACCTGGCTGTGCAGGGATGGAGCCAGCACTGGGACCTGGCTGTGCAGGGATGGAGCCAGCACTGGGACCTGGCTGTGCAGGGAT
>NW_024499796.1:7307017-7329871 GCF_017590055.1 Onychostruthus taczanowskii
TGCAGGGATCTGGCTGTGCAGGGATCTAGGATTGCAGGGATCTGGCTGTGCAGGGATCTGGGTTTGCAGGGATCTGGCTGTGCAGGGATCTGGGATTGCAGGGATCTGGCTGTGCAGCTCCCTTGGCAGCACCCAGAGCCACCAGCAAGGCTCTGCTGATCCTATGGGATGGTCAGGATGGAAATTGAGAGCAGAGAGAGAGAGAAGGCTGAAAATGCAGGGAGAGATCCCATTTCACCAGAGAGAGGGAAAGTGCAAGAGGCAGAGCCTGTACCTCCGGGAAAACCATGGCTACAGTGTAAAAGCTGCACAAGGAGCAAGTTCTCACATTGCCCTCAAGCTTCAGACAGAGAAGTTGGTGCAGAAGGATGGGGAGGAAGAGCAAAGAAGCAGAGAAACACTCTAGGAGGTCACCTTGAACCTCACATTCTTAGCTAGGGACAGGTTGTAATGCCACCAGAATCAGAGGGTTGACCTGGATGTGCACCAGCTGAGGATGTGGCACAGGGTGTTTTACCTCTTTTACTCACAAGCACAGACCCAGCCAGGTCACTTAGAAAAAAACACTGAAAATAGATGGACTGAACAATTACTGGAAACATCAGCTCCTTCTGCCTGCAATACAGAGAATTAGCACAGCTTTAATTGCACCAGCAGCTCTCAGAGGGCAGCAGTGAGAGCTGGCCAGGCAACTCCAGCCCCTGCAGTGAGCACACGTGGGGTGACCACCACAGACCCACTGGTGTGGCCACACATGGACAAGGCACAGACATTTGGTGGGCACCAGGCATCTCAAAACCTGCAGCCAGCCTGTCCCAGAGGTGACAGAGCTCAGGCAATAATGACAAACCCCTGGGCAGCATGAGCCTCGGGACAGGCTGTACCCCAGGGAGCGGCGTCAGAGGCTGGCTCAGGCTCCAGAGGTCTGTGCTCTCACTGCTCCAGCAGCTCTTGTCTGCAGCAACACCACCCTGCTACCTGCTTATTTGTAGTAACCCTGGTATTACTGGCCTGGCACTCCCAGGGCTGTATTTCTCATGTTTATTCAGTGTGGGAACACGAAGACTCTGGTTTTAGCACCACTGACCCAAACAGCAGCAACTGGGGACCCTTTTCTCCATCCCTTTTAAACCAGTGTAAGGGCTCAGCCATCACACCAACTCTTCCCTCTCTGAAGCCTCCCCCAGGGCTGGAAACAGGGATTGCCACCACCCCAAAAGATCCTGGGACAGCATCAGCCAGAGGCACAAAGCAGTGTGTTCGTGGCCTCATGGATTCAGAGCTCATGGATTCATGGGCTCAGCCCTCAGCCTTGCCAGGGCAATTCCCAGAAGTTCCAAGACTTTACAGAGTGCTCCTAAGTCTCTGTCCTTACAGATGAGAATTAACCCTGGGAGTCTTTTTCCATAGCTTCTCATTACCTCCAAAGAAACCAAGCGATGATTTGCCTGAGGGAAAAGGAGAGTTTGGCCAACAGCAGGGATCGAGGGATTTGTTTTTGACTGCAGCCGTGGCCAGGAAATGGTCCTAGAGCTCATTTTCAGCTCCTCCCTCTTGATAACATCTACCATATGCACGCAGTGGAAAAGAAACAGGCTTTGATACAGACACGGCAGGCTTTGATTCACCACGGGGCCGCTGGCAGCTATCACTTCAGCCCGGGATTGACACCAGCAGCAATTCCCCGTCCCTGTTCGACTCCCAGTTAAAGCCTTTCCAGCCCCGACAGCTTCAACCTGGGATTGACACCGGCATCAGCTCCCCGTCCCTGTTTGACTCCCAGTTAAAGCCTTTCCAGCCCCGATGGGGGAAGTAACACCATTCCCACCCCGTCCTGCAAGGATTAATTGGCTATTTATGCAGCACTCCAAGGTGATGCCGCTGCTGAGGACAGGAACAATGAAGCCGGAAATTAGGAGCTCATTACTGCTGGTCTGAAAGTTTTTATTCCATGTGCTGCAGGACAACGTTTCACCCAAGATGCCCGGGTTGCAGGCAGCTAGAACTCTTAAAACTCCGAATGAGGTCTCAAATGCGGTAGGGAATAAGCCTGTGCTACAGCAAACCCGGGAACTAATCATTAGTTCCCATCTCCAGCTCCTCTGAGCCTGGCTCTAAGGTCAAACCAAGCTTTTATCTTCTCCTGTATTTCAGTATGCTGAGGAAAAAAAAATAATAATATTGGAGGAATAAATTAGCATGTGAAATGTAATTTAACTAATTAGCTCACTGGAGTGGAAAATATTTGCTAACCACTTTGAAGTCAGACCGACTGCACTTATTAGGACATCAGAGGGGAGAAAGGAAGAAGGCAAAGATGGGGAGGCTGCCAGGACAGGCCGTGGAGGCTGCAAGCAGGACAACGAGATTTTCCCCCGATCTCTTCTGACTCCGCGGTGCTGGGAGAGCCCCGGCTGCGCTGCTCTCCCCTGACCTGCAGCAAGGGGGGCTTTCCCAGCGCTTTCCATCCTGGCACAGCGCTGTGACCGCTGCATGGCATCAGCCTGGCGTGCCCTGGGATGCCCAGCCGGGGTGGAGCAGCCCTCCAGGCAGGAGGGATGCACGGGGAGCGGGCAGCAGCATCCCGGACATCGCTCGCTGCTCCCTCCCAGCCCCGGCAGGGAGGGGATGTCGCCAATTGAGCTGACAAACAGCGAGCCATAAAGCTTCATCGTGTCAGGGAACTGCCTGAGATGCCACAAAAAGCCGTTATGTCACTTGCAACAGCCTGCTCATTGATTTCCCCACCTTCCACACACAGAAACTGCTGCTCTTTTATTAGCAAAGCTTTGGAAATCCCTCCCCATCATAGCAAAAGAGGCAGTCTGGGCAGTTTTGCAATTGATGTGGTTGAATTATGAAAGGGGGGATTGACAGCCCCACTGAAAGTGATCAAGGGAGGCAGAAATGAGAGCCTCGTGTGCCTGATACACAGCACCACACTGAGGGTAACCTGGGGGGGATGCTCACCCCCACCCCCCCACTGAACCTGGGCATGAGCACCTGCCTGCTGGTGAAATGTGCCCCAAAGGAGACCCAGGCCATTGCTGGGGCAGAGCAATTTCCCTGAAAAACAGGAATATGAGATGAGAACCCAACAGAGTTTGCTGCCCTGGGAGAAGAGACTTGACCCAGAGGTTCCAGTTTTTGTGAGGTGTCCCCAATCTGGGCTTTGCCTTGCTCCTTTTTGAAGTCAAAGCTTTTCTCCTTGGGAATCCAGCCTGAAAAAGGTCAGTGGTGTGTTCAGTGAACGGGTTTGCAGCAGGAGGAAAGCCCATTTTTCCAGCCAGGCCCTCCCACAGGGATGGCCCAGATGTGACTGACACAGACAGACAGAATCCTGCAGAAGAGCCCCAGGTAATGCAGCCCTTAAACTTTTCCCAACCTGCCTGTGTCATCTCCAAGAAGAAAGGAAATTAACGAGCCTGAAATAGAAATTAAAACCCTGAAATAGAGGGGGAAATGCCAACACTGCTCCCTCCCTGCTGCCCACGCAGACCGGGAAGCGACGGCAGGAGATGAGCAGGGACCTGCGGGTGGGTGTGAGACTCCAAACCCTGCCTGGCTGGGGGAATGCTTCAGCTCGGAAAGAGGAGTTTCTCCATCACCCCACAGTCAAAAATGCCGCTCAGGATTTCCCTGCTGGGGAAATTCCCAGTCTATGTTCTGCAGCAGATGGAGATTTCAGTGGTGGGACCCGCTGTGGTCCTGCTTCCCAGGAATGGGAACTGAGCCTCAGAGCATGGAGAGGCAGAGCAGCCCCTGACCCACCTCCTGCTCAAGGGGGCTGCCAGACAGCGCTCACCCCTGGGGGTTTCATCCCACTCTGCCCAGTGCAGGAGAGGGCAGGGGGTGAAAGCACCAGTGAGCACGGCTGGGAAATGTGAGCAAGGCTGGGAAATGTGAAAATGGGGATGCTGCAGACCCAGTCCCTGTGTGCCCCCCCTGGCAGCTGGAGTTCCCCAGGGAAGCTCTAACCTCTCCTGTCCTGCCCTAATGCCCCAGCCATGACCTGAGGTCTGGGGACACCCTGATGTGCCAGTTATCACCCAGAGCCTCACTGCCAGGACTGGCTGTCACCCAGCAGCCTCCAGAGGGCTCGTAGGAATTGTTAAAAACCCAACCAACCAAATGAGAAAATAACCCAGTGCTAACATATTGCACAGCCCCCTCAACAATTATTTCTATTTTCTGCTAAAAACCAGGATCAGGACAAGCAAGCAGAGGTCCCTGAGTGACTCAGGCTAGGGCATTCCCCGTGCTGATGCCCAGAGCAGGGAGGGAAGCAGGGAAGCCTCCACCTGTGTCAGGCAAACCCTGAGGATCCCCCTCGCTGCAGCAGGGGCCGCAGGGAAGTCCAGCACAAATTGCACTGCTGAGCAGCAATGGAGAGGCCCTGCCATAAGCCTGGAGAAATCTGCTGCTTGGGAACCGAGCTGAAGGAGAATAAAGCACCCAGGCACTGCTTCATCCCCCGCTCCAGCCACCTCCCACCCTCCCTCCTTCCCAGGAATGCTGCAGGAGGCACCTGCCCACCCCGGCACACCCCAGCAGCTCCGCAGTGGCCGTCACAGGTATCCTCATTATCCTCATTAGTGCAGCAACGCTGTGGATCCTGGCAAAGCCCCCCGGGCTGTTTCTAAAAATAGGAGGCTCCCTGCAAGTCCCCTGTCCCTGCAGGGACACTCAGGATGCTGGGCTGGGGCTCCCCAGCCCCGCAGGAAAATGTTCCCTCCTCCCGGGGAACTGGGCTCGTTTTTGTGCTCTCCTTTCACCTCTTTAAACACACAGACAATGCTGAAGAGAAGGTAGCAGTGATTGTGACAGAACAGTTGGTGGCCATGGAGAAAATCCAGATTTAAGGCTCCTGCAGTGACACTACACGCCCTGTGCACATACAGCAAGAGATGGGCTTTCCCTGCTCCAAAAATCAAAGCAAGTTTGGCCTCAAATTTTAGCAGCACCTGGATCACAACCAAAACCCTTACACAGGTGGGACACCGACCACTCACCACCCACCAGCCCTAAAAAGCATCACCCCTGATTTTGGGTTCTCCAGTAGCTTTATCCCAGGGTCCCTCATGCACAGCAGATTCGGGGGGTGTTTCTGTGAGGGGCAGAGCGAAGGTGGCAAGAGGAGGCCTCAGCAGGAATCCCCTGACCCACATTGGGAAGCTCTGCCTCCCTCAATGCTGCAATCGACACCGATTTTTGCGTGGTGAACCAAACCCTGCAGCTGCAGCAGAGCGGCAGGGCAGGACCAAACCCGCGGATGGTGACAGTGACACCAGGCAGGGCAGCCACCAAGGTGTGTGAAGGCAGAGAGGGTTTCACACCCACCTCCACTCCAGGCCAGCAGAGCCAGGACACACACAGCAAACACTCCCTTTTGCATCGAGCCACAGCACGACTCTTACTCGGCACAGAAAGGCTTCTCCTCCCTCCCTCCCAAACCCCTCCTCTCGTTTTGGTGCCCTGGCTTTGGCAAGCGCCACAGCCTGCCTCGGGACACGGCACTTGAGAGAGGAAACGGTCACATCTGGAGGCGGTGCCAGCTCTTGGCATCGTCAACTTTGCCAGAAGTTCACCACCCCCGGCTGGTGCCGGGGTGGGGTCACAGCACCTCACTGCCCCTCGTGTGTCCCCTCCGTGTCCCCGAGCCGGCAGCTCCCTCGCCTTTTTACTCACATCGTCATCCTGCACGCTCAGGGGGATATCCAACATGCACATCTGCACAGGCTGCACCAGAGCCTTCTGCACGTTGAACAAAGGTTTAGCCTCCATCTTCCCGGGGATGGAGGGGCTGCTCATCCTCCTCTCTCTCCTCTGCCACGAGCAGGTCCAGCCCAGGCGGCGAAACCGATCGGAGATCTCTCTTGTTTTTTTGTTTTTTTTTTTTTTCCTCTCTCTCTCTCCCCCCGTCCAATTTTGTCAGCACATCTTGCCAACAGCTGCTGCTTCTGCCGCTCCTACGAGCTCTTATTTCCTCCCTCGCGAATCAAAGAGCCGCGAG
This sequence comes from Onychostruthus taczanowskii, assembly GCF_017590055.1. Taxonomy (NCBI): domain Eukaryota; kingdom Metazoa; phylum Chordata; class Aves; order Passeriformes; family Passeridae; genus Onychostruthus; species Onychostruthus taczanowskii. Next base: position 7,313,031 of record NW_024499796.1, read on the forward strand.
GAGCTGCTGCGCCGGGAGCTGGGCGTGCGCGGCTGCGAGCAGCGCGCCCGTGTGCGAGCCTGGGGAAGCAGCCCCGGCCAGCCTGCCCCGGCTCCCTGCCTGCCCCCAGCTTCTCCTTTCTCTCGGGGTGAGCTGGGCTCCGGCTCTGCTCGGCCCCGCCGGGAGCTCCCCAGCCTCATCGACATGCGTGGCGCTGGCCGAGCCCGCGCATTGTCTCGGAGGCGCACAACAGGTCCTGCCTGCCGGTGGGTTGTGATTGCGATCAAACCGCGTCTGCGGCACTCACAGCCTTTCCCCCTGGCTGTTGTGACAGGCAAACAGGCAGAGCTGGAAGGATGAGAGGGTGTGAAACCGAGGGAGAATGAATGGTCGGAGCTGGAGCCTCCCCCTTTCTTCTCCCATCCCTGTTTTCCATTGTCAGAGGCAGTTTCAGCTCAACGCCTTCCTGTGCTCCAAGGAGCACAGTGAGGCTTAAATAATTCACATCCACAGAGTGCTGGGGAGCCTTGTGGCACCGAGAATGCAGCATGGCACTGAGAGACCACCAGTGCTGGTGATCACTTCGTCTGTAGCACAATTGTGCATGGAAGGTTTTGCCCAGGTGAGCATTCCCAGCTGCCTTTCCCACCAGAGAACCTGTGAATCCAAACTGGAGCTTTGCTAAAGGAAGCACGGCACCAAATCGGGCGTGAAAAGCACCTTCCTGCAGAATTTTCACCAACAGCCACGGTGGGGTGGGTGTCTCAACAGGGAGCAACTCGTGTTATCACCTGCAGACACAGATCACACGGATGTTACTGCTCTCACAAACAGGAGGGAACCTGGGCCAAGCCCATGAGCCACCACCTCACCCTCAACAGCTGCAGAGGCCAGGCTCAGTGGCAGGGTGACACCCAGGGTGTCTCTTCCCAGCGAGGACAGAAGCACTTTGGTGGGCCAGGGGAGACACTGGGGTCAGCTACACACCCAACAGAGTGACCAGGGCGAAATGCCAGTGAAAATCCCAGATGAGCAGGAGTTGATATCCTCACACTGCCCTTCTTGCCGGGCCTAGCAGGGGTGACATAAATAGGATGAGCAGACCCTGCTCTTCCTGGGTGCTTTGTGGGTCCCACTTTGAGGAGTCTCTTGCAGGGCAAAGGTCTGGGACTGTGCAGCCTTTTCCCAGCTTTCCCAAACGCAGCCGCTGCCCGAGGCCACAAGCGCGGCTCGCAGCACGCCCGGGTGTGGGAGCGGAGCCGAGGAGCCCCGCTGAGCCAGGCATTCCTGCGGCGTTAGGTAAGCCGGGCTTGGCAGAGCCCAGCTCAGCGCTAAGCCAGCGCCGGGCTGACTCATCCGCGCAGGAGCCAGAGCCAAGAGCCGGGGTGAGAGGGGTCTCACACACTCACGGACCCGCCGTGCCCCTCGCAGGCACAGCTGGGCTCCTTCCCAGCTGAGTGTGGGACATCATTCCTGGGGGAAATGCAAGGATGAGGAACCAGCCCTTGCATGCTGCAGGAATGAGAGCTAATGGGCAAGCCTGGAACAAGACCAAGCCCTTCCCAGCTGAGTGTGGGACTGGCCCATCATTCCTGGGGGAAAGGCAAGGATGAGGAACCAGCCCTTGCATGCTGCAGGAATGGGAGCTAATGGGCAAGCCTGGAACAAGACCAAGTAGGGATAAACCCACCATCAATTAAGTTTCAACTGGAAATTAGGCGGATTTTTCATCCACCATATGGCTGAGATGAGCAGCATCGAGGACGAGAAGGCAGCACTGCAGCAGCCCCAGGAATGGATTTGCAGGGGAAGAAGGAGGGGAGATCACAGCTGGAGCACGTGCACAAGACAAAATTTCCAGGGCCATGCCCCAGCTGCTGACTGAAAGAATTTTGGCAACTTTTTTCAGGGCAGAGAGGCAGTGCCCCAGCCCTGGAAACTCCCTGGCACAGGCAGTCTCTGTCCTGCTTCTTCCCCATTCCTTGGTGACTCAGTGCAAAGAGCATTCCCACTGAGGACTGTCCCACCAGCACCAAACCCTGCCCTCAGCACAGGCAGTGGCCACAGCTCAGCTTCCAGGAAAGGTGATTCAAAGCTGTGCCTCAGCCCCAGCTCGGGTTACTCACCTGCCTGCAACAACTGGTCAGCAGAGCTCAGCTTTCCAACAACAGCTCTCCAGTAACAAGCAGGGCTTGGTCAGCTGAGATTGCAGCTTCCAAACAGCCTGAGAAGGACACAGATTTCACACTCAAGTGCCAGATTCTCCAAGGGCTACCATTCCCATGAACTCGTCCTCTTTAGCAGCTGATCTGTACCATGGGAACAGGAATCTCTGCAGAGGTGGTGTGGAGGTGCAGGAATCCCATCACTGCTGGTTCCCTGGTTTCTAGGGCTTCCCTGGACTTCCAGGGCTAGGGACAGACTCAGAAGTTGTCATGCACCTCTGCCAGGGCTCAGTTTGCTCTGCTGGTCCCCAGAGCCCAGTGCCCTCCCACCTGGCAGCCATGAAGATGCCAAAAGGGACAATCCTTCTGGGAAAGTGACAAACCACACAGGCAGGCTGCGAAGGAAAGTAAAATTCCAAGTGCAGAGTCCCAGGAGGGACACCAGGCAGAGGAGCAGCAGCAGAGGCTGGGGAGAAGAAGAGATGCTCCAGAGATCCATTCCAAACCAACAGGAACGGGACACGGTGGGTTGAGGGGACCTGGGAGCTGCTGTGCAGGGAATGCATTGGTCAGAGACAACCAGCCACATGTTGTGGGCATTCAGCATCTGGCTGATGTTGAATGAGATGGTGAGGAGCCTTTCCCTCCTGTGCTGGGGCCAGCTCATGCATGTCCACCCACCAGTGTCCCCAGCCACCAGGGAACAGAACTGCCCCTCAGTGAGGCAGCAGAGTGGCTCTGAACCCTTCCCACTGGCAGCTCTGCAGCAGAAACACAAAACAAAACCCCACTGTCAAAGCAGCCCAGACAGGATGAACCTACGCAGATGTTTGAACGACAGCTTCATCCTCCTGCTCCCCCAGTCTGGCTGACGTGAGTGCAAACCCTGCTGGGATCCCAGATCTGCCAGCACGAAACCTTCCCTGTGCAGGGAAAACAGAGCAAACACCCCCTCAGGCTGCAGCCCCGCAGCAGCACGGGCCAGCCCTGCCAGGGGGGAGGGGAAATCTCCTCCTGGTGTTGCCTCTGGAGGACAGGGAAGCCCCAGCACCGATGTTTCCCCGTTTCATTTTGCTCTGGAGCTTTGTTGTGGCAGCTCCAGCTGAGCAGATAAAGCTCATCACGAGAGCTCAGTGCTTAGCAACCATTACTGGGGGAAATACAGTTTTCCAGTAAGAGTCTTGGCAGGAACAGAGCAACTGCAGGGCAAGTTCATTGCAATTCCCATGCTGGGTGCATCCTGCTCCCCAACCACTCTGCTGCTGGCCCAGGGAGAGAATGGTTCCTGCACTGGGATGTGCAGCCATTCCTCAAGGTCCAAACAGCCTCTGTCACCCTGCAAAAACATCATTTTGAGCACCCCACGACTGAACCTCTGCACAGGTGAATGCAGCTTCCAGGGACAAGCTCAGGCACAGGAGGATCTCAGCACCCAGCACTGCTGAACATTTGGGATGCTCCAAAAAACAGTGACCAACCTCTCCCATGGAGCTGGGCATTCCTGACACCCAGTGACTCACAAAGGGAGACTGACTCCAAGGCTTGATGTCAAGCATCAAAGACCTCCACAAAATGAAAGAAGTTCCCCAGGAATAACAATGGTGAGTTTGTTTTTCAAAGGAAATTGCAACTCCGTGCTCACACATCACAGCATCCTGCACCAGAGCACGGTGCTTGAGAGAAATTACACAAAACCTGCAGGTTTATTGTCACTGTGTGAGGCTGATAGAAAGGCAAGGGGGTAAGAAAGTGCCATGATGAGTAAATGGCAAATGGAAAATCCCAACAGCTCTTCCCTTTTGGCACTTCTCAGTAATAGAAAGAGGAAATCTGGTTTCAAAACCACAGAAATCCCAACCAAACAGCATTTCTCTGGAGAAATGTGGTGTTTACAGAAAGCCTGTGGGTAGGTTTAGAGAGGGAAGCATGGAGATGGAGCCTGGTGGGACTTCCAGGAGACCATGGGCAGGTAGGATACCTATTTCCCAGTGAAAATCAAAATCACCTTGACATCCAAGAGGGATTTCTAATGGGATATACACAAGCACCCACAGCCTGTCTCCTCCCAAATTAGTTGTGGGAATAAATCCCACTGATTTGAACCTGCACCCTTGTTTTTTAGGCATTTCTTTGGAGAAGCCACTGTCATTTCCAAAAAGCCCCTCCTGAGAGCAGGCACAGCCCCTGCTGCACCTCACACCTCTGGAAATCCTGTCTGGCATTCAGCATCCTGAGTACATTCCCATGCTCCCCAGAATAGATACATATGCAAAATTAATCCACAATCAAGCCCGTGCAAAGCATGAGACGGCCTTTTAATAGGTGCAGAGCAGCAATTACCAGTGTGGAGTGAAAGCCAGCAAGCATTAGAGGAGGGGTGGGGGAAAACCAATTAACTTTCCTTGGGATTCCTCCACACGTTTGCCACACACTTGAGGGGTTTCCATCTCCACGCTCCCCTGGGGGCTGAGGGTGCACCCCGGGAGCCAGCGTGTCCCCGTGGGGAGGGGGACATCCCCTGCCGCGGTGCCCGGGATGCAGCTGTGCCCGACCGGTCTCCATGGAGACTGTCACCGCAGCAACGGGGACCTGCCGTGCTCCTGGGGCTGGAGGGGATGCGCGGGGACCGGGACCACGGCTCCGGCTGGGAAAGGGAGCAGCGGGAACCCACACACCTCCTTTCTGCTTCCCTGAACGGCGGGGAAAGGGATCTGCTGCCCGCGGGGCTGCAGCCTCGGCCCCGGCTGAGCCCGGTGCCAGGGGAGCCGGGAATGCCGAGCCCGGTGCCAAAGGAGCCGGGAATGCCGAGCTTGGTGCCATGAGAGCCGGGAATGCCGAGCTCGGTGCCAAAGGAGCCGGGAATGCCGAGCTCGGTGGCACGGGAACCGGGAATGCTGAGTTCGGTGCCAAAGGAGCCGGGAATGCCGAGCTCGGTGCCACGGGAGCCGGGAATGCCGAGCTCGGTGCCATGAGAGACGGGAATGCCGAGCCCGGTGCCACGGGAGCCGGGAATGCCGAGCTCTCACGGAGGGTACGGCGTGGGCACGGGGAGGGAGCCCTGCTCGGGGCTGTCATGGCAACAGCTCAAGGGGATCCCACAGCCTCCCTCCCTTCCCGCGGAGCTGGGGACAGAGATCAGCGTGGGAACACCCCTGCGGGATGCTCTAGGAGGGGATTCCTGCCCTTCCACCGCGACCCAGCCGTGCCAGGAGCGCTCACACAGGGTGGGGAAGGAGCCTGTGTCCCTGGGCAGATCCCCACTCCCTCCTGCCCCCCGTTCCACCCCAGGGCGGGGGGGAAGGAGGAGGACGGGACCACGCAGCTCCTTGCAGTGCAAGGCTGCTGCCATCACCCTTCCTGGCTCACCCCAGGATGGTTTCCCACCAGACTGAGCCCTTTCAGTGACACCTCCGGGGTGTCCCCACCCCACCTGCACCACAGGGGACACCCGGGCGTGGCTCTGCTGCCGGGAAATCCCTGGCACGGGGCCCACAGCTGCCTGGTGCCTGGAGTGCTGGGCTGTCTGTGCTCCTGCACGGCTGCCCCTCTTGCCAGGCTGGGCACACACCCCAGCCTTTGGTCCTGGCACTGCAGGACAAGGCACAAACTGCCACGTGTCCCCTGCAGCCCCAAAGCTAAGGAAAAGCCTCATCATTTCTCCAAACACCTGCTGGCAGGGGAGCATGCAGCACAGGCAGACTGGAACAAGCTCCCAAATACCAGCACATGCTGTCCCCTCTAGGGCCAGCGCTGGACACTGACCTTGCAGGGACCAGGTGGGCACAGCACAGGTGACAGCAAGGCTCAGCTGTGCCCACGCCAGCCCAGCAGCAGCACCAGCTGCAAATATCTTTGCTGGAGAAGAGAAAGATGCCAGGGGGAACCAGCTGAGGGTATCAGCGAGCCAGGACATTGTCACCCACGGTGATTTTTCCGCAGGGATTCATCCCACCTGCTGGCAGGCCAGAGCAGCAGCTGTCTGTGGCAGGACCAGGCTGGCAGCAAGGCCAGGGCACCTCTCTGGGCACATGCCTGCAGGCAGTCAGAGCTGGTGCCCAGCACAGCACAGTGTGGACGGTTTGCCAGACGTGGGGCATCCACTGATTCACCCTGAGTGCTGGGCAGGGCTGCTCCCTTCAGCACATTTCCCAGGGCTGAGCTGGAGCTGAAATAACCCAGAGGAGGGGGTTCCAGCCTCCCCAGCCCTGGAGCTTGCTCTCAGGGTGCTGTTCAGCACAGCCCAGCTCCTGACGTGCTGTAACCCACACGCCCATGGCCAGGAGGTTATCTGCAGATCCACACCGCTGCTCCCTGGCTCACAGCAAGCTCCGGGCTCCAGAGATAAGAGACACAGCTTTGGCAGCCTGCAGCTTTCCAGCCCTGCACCCTGAGCCAAGGGCTCTCCCAATCCTCCCTCTTCACCCTGTTCTGCAGCCTCCAGGGATTAAAGAAGTCTCCACCTCGTGCAGTCCCCTCTCTGGCAGCCAAAGGATGGGAAACACTTTTTGCACGGCCAGATTCCTGGAGCAAGTGGATTTTTTCTGGAAGTTTCCCTGCTGCTCTCCCATCCTCCCACTGTGCAGCAAAGGTTCCAGTGGCTTTCCTGGCTGCCAGGGGAGCCTGTGCAGAGCTCTCCCTGATGGGTCAGACCGGGAGAGAGGCATTCCAGCCTGGAATCCCCTGCAGGAGGGCAGGGACAGGGCGCCGAGCAGAGCACAGGGCTGTCAGCTCTGGTGCAGACAGCCCAGAGAGCACAAAGGACCTTCCCTGACCTCCCAGGGGCTGTGAGAGACCTGGGCTTTCCCAGTCCTGCCCTGTGCAGTGAAAGGTGCAGCCCAGCAGGGAGGGGCTGGGAGCTGGCTGCGTGCTGGGGACAGCAGCTGGGAGCTCCCTTTGCACCACCCAAACTCATGAATGAGCCCATCGTGCCGAGCTGCTGATGTCTGCTGACAGCAGAGAGGAGGGCAAAGCCCCCCAGGTGCCACAGAGCAGCACCTGCTCTCAGCTTTCCGGCCGAGCCATTGTTTTTGACAGGAGAAAGGGAAAATTCCTGGATTCCAGGGATTCCTGTGCACCAGCCCAGCAGCAGACACGGGAGCTGGGGAACATCCATCACTTTGGGACAGCCAGGGGCTGCATCGGGATCCTGAGTGGGATCCCAGGCACTGCCCCAGATGCATCCTTGCAGCTGGCACGAGTGGATTGAGAGCAGCCTCTGCACTTCAGAGAATTCCAGACTGGATGGGACCCACAAGGATCATCAATCTAACTCCTGGCCCTGCCCAGGACACCCCAACAACCCCACCCTGTGCCTGGGAGCAGTGTCCAAGCACTCCTGGAGCTCTGGGGCTGTGCCCATTCCCTGGGGAGCCTGGGCAGTGCCCAGCACCCTCTGGGGGAAGAACTTTCCCTGATGTCCCACCTAAATCTTCTCAAGCCAGCTCCAGCCATTCCCTCAGGTGCTGTCAGTGGCCACCAGAGGAGAGAGATCAGAGCTGCCCCTGTGCTGTCCCTCGAGAGGAAAGTGCAGAACTCGGTGTCTCCTTTTCTCCAGCCAAAAAGCCAAGTGATGTCAGCCACTCCTCAGATGGCCCCACTGGAGCCTTCACCATTTTCTTTGGAAAATGCTCTATCTCCACAGGTATCTCCACAGATGGAAAGCATCCTCTGAGGTAACTGGGAAGGGGTATGACTGGGTGCTGAAAACAGAACTGAGGTATAATTACACCAAGAATCTGCATCTTTATACACAGGATGATAGGGAGTGATATCTGAAGTTTTGTCTTTGTTTTTTTCAAGCCAAAATCGCAGAATCTGATGCAAAAATCCATTTTTACAGAAGCAAGGATTTCCAATTCTTGGGGTTCAAAGCATGCTTCAGGAAAGAATTTTGTCCAAACACTTTCCAGGAGCTTTACATCCTTTTTTCCTTATTTCCAGGAGGCCCCAGCAGCGTGGGGGACAGCACGGAGGGGGCAGCACGTCCCCCTTCAGCAGCCCTGGCCACACAGCCCTGCTGGGCTGGGCTGGAACTCGGATGAGGCTCATTCCCAGGGGCCCTCCATTGATTTCCGTTGCCTGACGACAGGAAAGCTTTTTAATCCTATTAACTAAACACCCTTCCAAGCAGCACTGGGAAAAGTGCAAAGGGGAATTGTATAAGCAGTCACAGCCACCCAGCCCCAGTAAATGCCCCAAATATGCCCCAAAAACTGGGCTGTGACACCCACAGTGGCCGGGGAGGGGTCAGTGGTGGCCAGCACAGGGAAAATTTGGATCCCACCACGAAATACAAGCTCTGGCTGCGGGTCACTGAGCCAGGAGACTTTGCACAGGGATGTGGTGCCCACACAGGCAAATTCACAGGAGCTGGCCCCTGAAATACTGACAAATCTCACTGCACCTGGTCCTCCTTATGGGTGTTTGACAGCAAAAGATACACAGCTTGGCCCAAAATATATCAACATTCCGTGGGAGAACGGGAATTTCCTTGCTGCTTTCTAAGGAGAAAGGATACATTTAATTGTATTTGTAAAACGTTTCAGGAGTGCAGCCCTCCCCTCCCGGTCAGCATCGACAGTTTGGGGGGGAAAAAGCCATAAATCAAGCACTCAGGGGGTGTAAAATCCCAATTTCCAAGGCAGACCTGGGTACCCAGAGCCATGTGGGTGGGAGAAGCTGCCAGGCTCTGCTGAGCTCCGGGGAAAGGCAGGGACAGGGGATGGATGGAGCAGCCAGGGGACTGGGACAGGGATGGAGCAGGGACAGGGACAGGGATGGATCAGCCGCAGGGACAGGGATAGGGATGGAGCAGTCTCAGGGACAGGGATGGAGCAGGGACAGGGATGGAGCAGGGACAGAGACAGGAATGGATCAGCCGCAGGGACAGGGACAGGGATGGAGCAGGGACAGGGGTGGAATAGGGACAGGGACGGAGGAGGGACAGGGATGGATCAGCCACAGGGACAGGGACAGGGATGGAATAGGGACAGGGACGGAGGAGGGACAGGGATGGATCAGCCACAGGGACAGGGACAGGGCCAGGGACAGGGACAGGGATGGAGCAGTCTCAGGGGCAGGGGTGGAGCAGGGACAGGGATGGAGCAGGGACAGAGACAGGAATGGACCAGCCGCAGGGACAGGGACAGGGATGGAGCAGTCTCAGGGGCAGGGGTGGAGCAGGGACAGGGATGGAGCAGGGACAGAGACAGGAATGGACCAGCCGCAGGGACAGGGACAGGGATGGAGCAGTCTCAGGGGCAGGGGTGGAGCAGGGACAGGGATGGAGCAGGGACAGAGACAGGAATGGACCAGCCGCAGGGACAGGGACAGGGATGGAGCAGTCTCAGGGGCAGGGGTGGAGCAGGGACAGGGATGGAGCAGGGACAGGGATGGAGCAGTCTCAGGGACAGGGATGGAGCAGCCGCAGCTCCTCCAGGTGTCACACCAGGGGTGGGTGCCTGGCGGTGCCTCACCCCGCTGGAATCCCGGCGGGATCCTCCGAACGGCAGGAGGAGGGACACAAAGGCATTTCCAGCGGCAGAAACGCTCCTTGCCCGGCGGTGGGAGCGTTTGTCAGCCTCCCCGTGCCTTCGGCTGCTCACACAGCACTGCGAAGGGCCGGGGCTGCTGTTTGTCCTGACGGGTGCAGAGGCACAGGGTGGGCTCTGTCACATGCCACAGCACCACCAGCAGTGCCACGCACGCAGGGACAGCACAGGAGGCTGGGCATGGTCTTCTAAACCACCCCTGCCTCCTTTTGGGGTTATTCCAGTGGGGTAAAATCAGGGACACGCAGGACAGTGTCCAATCCAACACTGGACATGGGCTCTGCCTTCCAAACCCCCCAAAAGGCACAGGGCTTGCACCAGCCTCGTTATTTTGGTGGCACTGAGGACAGCACAGGCACCAGAAGAGCCTTCCTGTCACCATGGAAATGCTGAACGGGAGGGTTTGAAGCCTGCTGGGACTTTCAACCTCTGAGCCAAGAAAAACAGGGCCCTTAAACATCCACAAGCCTTCGTTTGCACGAGGGGAAGATTTGTGCTCCCTTTGGCCTGCGGGTCATGGGGCAGAAAATGTGGGACTTCTCCCAGGGTAAAAACCTCATGGGCTGAGATAAGAACAGTTTAATTATTGAAATACAGTAATAATGATAATAATGAAAAAGAAAGGACACCCAGCCCTGCTCCTCCAGCCCCCACACAGGCAGAGCCCAACCCCTGCCCTGGGCCAGCTGCCCTCTCCCAGGGTGCACCCACAGACCCCCACAGCAAACACCTCTGCACACCCTGACCACAAGCACCACCGTGGGAAGCCTCCTCCATCCCCTCCCAGCAGATTCCAACAACGGCTCTGCCCCAGGGCTGCCCAACCTCCTTGGAGAGGGGCTGGGAGCAGCCAAGGTTCCCTGAAATTCAGGGCCATGGCTGTGCCCCTGTTCCATCAATTCAGGGCCATGGCTGTGTCCCTGTTCCCTGTCCTTCAGGGCCATGGCTGTGTCCCTGTTCCCTGTCCTTCAGGGCCATGGCTGTGTCCCTGTTCCCTGTCCTTCAGGGCCATGGCTGTGTCCCTGTTCCCTGTCCTTCAGGGCCATGGCTGTGTCCCTGTTCCCTGTCCTTCAGGGCCATGGCTGTGTCCCTGTTCCCTGTCCTTCAGGGCCATGGCTGTGTCCCTGTTCCCTGTCCTTCAGGGCCATGGCTGTGTCCCTGTTCCCTGTCCTTCAGGGCCATGGCTGTGTCCCTGTTCCCTGTCCTTCAGGGCCATGGCTGTGTCCCTGTTCCCTGTCCTTCAGGGCCATGGCTGTGTCCCTGTTCCCTGTCCTTCAGGGCCATGGCTGTGTCCCTGTTCCCTGTCCTTCAGGGCCATGGCTGTGTCCCTGTTCCCTGTCCTTCAGGGCCATGGCTGTGTCCCTGTTCCCTGTCCTTCAGGGCCATGGCTGTGTCCCTGTTCCCTGTCCTTCAGGGCCATGGCTGTGTCCCTGTTCCCTGTCCTTCAGGGCCATGGCTGTGTCCCTGTTCCCTGTCCTTCAGGGCCATGGCTGTGTCCCTGTTCCCTGTCCTTCAGGGCCATGGCTGTGTCCCTGTTCCCTGTCCTTCAGGACATCAGCAGTGCCCAGGTGTGACCAGGCTGCTCCTGCCTGCCCTGGACTTTGCCACGCCACCCTGGCTGCCCGTTGTGATTCACTCCAGAGGTGTCACACCCCCGGGGGGGTGAAGAGCTGTGGGACACTGCCGAGAGGGACGGGCAGGAAACACTCGGTGGGAAATCCGCTGCGGGACGGAGCCAGCGGGGCCGAGGAGCGGGGCAGGGCGGCTGCCGGGGATTTCAAAGGGACCTCCTGGCCGGGCTGGGGGATGACCTCGACCTCCCCGTTGTTCCGTGCCGAGGGCTCGCACGGAGCCGGCCGGGCTCCTCCAGCTCTTGGCAGGGTTTGCTTCCTGCCGACAGCCCAGGGTGTTTATGGCAGGGGAGTGGGAAACGGAGTGGGACTGCACGGAAGAGGAAAGATAAAAAGGGGCAGCGGAAGCCCCGAGAAGCCCATGAGGCAGAGCCGGGTGTTACCGGCCCAGGGAGAGCAGGCTCACACGGCCACATCCTGAATCCCAGCACAGCATCACCCCCAGGCTGTGCCAGCGACCTGCACGTCCCCTCCAGGATGCCTGGAGTGCTCCCGCAGTGATTCCCCCTCACAGCACTGCCCAGCCCACGGCAATGTCTGCAGCACACCTCGCTCAGCTTCTCTCCTCCTCCCTTTCTCTTCCAGACCCTACAGGGAAGTGTGGGGCCTGATCTGGGCTGCCTTGACATCCCACAGCTCTGCCACCACATCTAAAACTTCTGATTTTCTCCAGATGCCCCACAGGGCAGGACAGACCAGGAATGGCTTCTCCACCCTCTCTGACCCATCAGGCCACCACTGCACCCCTTCCTTCTCCCCAGCCCCTTCACCCTGCTTCCCCTTTCTCCCATCTTTGGAGCCTCTCTCCAGGCAGGGTGGTGAAGAACATGAATTCCAGCTGCACCGATTCCAGGGATCATGTGAGGCTCGGCAGGGACAGGAGCCCTCAGGGCCGCAGCAAACCCGGGAGCACGGAGCGGGCTGTAAATCCGTGCAGGGGATGAACTCCCGCTGCACTGCAGGGCCTCGAGGGAGCGGAAACTCCGTGATCCCGCAGCACCGAGCCGCCTCTGACGGCAGCTGCTGTCTCCAAACGCTGCCTTTGACCCGCGGCCAAGGCGTGCGGAGCGGGGATGTCGGCGCAGACGGCGACAATCCGCGGAGACACCCGCGGTGCCTTGGGAGCCGGAAGGTCCCCACGAAACCCAGCCAGTTAAACACGCAAATCCTCGAGGAAAACAGGCGGCTGAGCCCAGAGCAGGTCACGCGGGCCGGGCTCGGGCGATCCCATCGGGAAAAGCCGTCAACATCTGCAGCTCCGCCAGCGCATCCCGCGGCTGCCGGGCAGGGAGGGGAGGGATGGATTTCGTTTGGGAGCACCCAAAGAGCTGGCAGCAGCTGCCACAGCCACCCCTGAACGCCAGGGCTGTGCCAGCCCAGGCACAGCGCCCCGGGCACGCGGTTGGCGCTCCTGATGTGACACCGGCGGCGAGGATGCGACAGCGACACGGGCAGCCCTGCCTGGCGGCCCCAGGGAAAGGTCAGGGCCGGTTCCCTGCTGCTCACGGAGTGCTGGGGGACAGCTGGGGCAGGGCTTGGCTGGTGGCAGCGGCGACAGGCACAAACGGGAGCGGCGGATCGGGGATTTCTTTTTATAGGAAGGACGCGGTGATTGACGCGGCCTTGCTGGGGTCTCCCTCGGCTGCTCCCTCCTCCATGTCCTTCACACTCTGCAGTCGCTAGATGGGCTCCAGCACGTTCTCTGTGCTGCTCTGCCTCTCATCCCGCTGCCCTGTGCTTTCTGTGCAAACCAGAGCACACCCAGCTGTGGCTGGCGGCTGCGGGGCCGGAGCTGAGACCTGCGGGGATGGAGCTCAGCACAAGCACGGCTCCTCCTGGGCGAGCAGCGCCCGCACGCCGAGCTCTGCTTGTCACAGCAGAGCCCAGTTTGGCGTGCTGGGCTTTCCCAGGGAGCCGGACGCTGGCTCTGTGCCCGCTCCCATCACCGCTGACCCTTCCCAGCGCTGAATCCACGGCAATAACTCATCGGGAAAACAACAGTGCCATCTGCTGCACGGCCCCGCCGGGCTCCGGGCAGCCCTGGCCGGCCCACGCAGGGTCACACAGCCTGGCAGCCCCAGCGGCCACAACACAGCCCCAGGCTGCAGCATCGCTGCAGAGGGAAGGCGGCCCCACAGCTGTCCTGGCGCCAGCCACAGCTGGATGGCCTCTGGTTTGCACAGAAAGCACAGGACAGCAGGATGAGAGGCAGAGCAGAACGTGCTGGAGCACATCTAGTGGCTGCAGAGTGTGAAGGACACGGAGGAGGGAACGGGCTCACTTGGCAAAAGCAGGCAAAGCCCTCCTTCTCTATCAGCCCCAGGAGCTGAGACCCATCTCCCATCCTCTCCACAGGCAAGGGGAGGGGAAGAGGGAAGCAGCCCCTAACACTCAGCAAGGGGATGGGGAAGAGGGAAGCAGCCCCTAACACCCACCAAGCCTTGGTGAGCTCCTTCACACCATCCTGAGCATCTCCTTTGGAGAGGAATCCCAGATCCTGGCACTAGGCACCGTGCACTCCCCCAGCAGAGCTGTGTCACCTCGATATCCCAGGGAAACTCCAGGTGGTGGGGACACCTGGGAGGGCAGGGTCAGCCTGAGGGAGCTGGCAGCAGCTCCTCTGCCCCTCCAGGCTCAGCACCTGTATGCAGTTTCCAGCTAACCAGCCCTGCTCCACGAGTGGTGGCAGCTTGGTGGCAGGTGAAGCAGTTTCCCTGCACACACTGCCTGGAAAGCGTGCTGGCATCCTCCTCAGATGGGTTGCTATAGCAATGGGAAAGGTATCAGAAGGAAAATCCATCTTGATGGATAGTGCAGATTGCTCTGGACATCACCACCTGAGATCAGAAGCTCTGATTGCCCTGTTCAGGTCCAGCAGTCAGGCACCATTTAGGGAATGACAGAGTGAAAACACTACGAGGAGATGAAAACCACAACCCCAAAGATGCCCAGAAAAACCAAAGCCCTGAAAATCCCCTCATTTTTTCACTGAACAAACTGGCTCAGAGATAACCCACTGCACTGAGCTAGGGGATGTCAGATCCATCACTACAACATCCCAGAGATTTATTCTGGAGCCTGCAGCAGTCGCTGCATCCTCTGCTCACGTCTGATCAGCCCAGGCACACAGACCCGGGCGTGAGTGGGAGCTCCAGATGGAGCGGCTGAGCCGTGCCGAGGAGGGACTTTGCATCTCTCCACCTGCTCCCTCCCAGCCCCTGCTGCCAGCTGGACCCTCCCTCGCTGTCACTTGTTGCCAGCTCGCCCCCCTGCCCCTGCAGAGCAGCACCACGAGTTCGCTCCGAGCCGCTGGAGCCGCTTCAGACGCTGGGGGCAGATGAAAGGGGAGACACGAGCAAAGGCAGCTCCCGCCGAGCTGAGCTCCCTGCGCTCGCTGCCCCCTGCCCCCAGCCAGCCCGAGGCTGCTCATCCACCATCTGCTCCCTTCTCCCGCCCAAACGGCCAGAGAGGGACAGAGGGGACGAGCCTGCAGCCCTGGGAGCTTGCTTCAGGATGGAGGCCACCTTCTGAGCCAGCTCAAGAGCAGGTTTCCCTTTTGAAGGCTGAAATTCACCCTTGCACGTGAACCTCGGCTTTCACATGTCGGGACACCTGGAACAGCACACCTGCAGCACACAGAGATGGAAAAAACCTCCTTGTTTGCTCAGCTTATTTACTTTGCAACACTCAGTTTTACCAGTTGTTTGTGTGGGTCTTTCCCTTAGCAACCAGGGAGAGGAACATTTACAAGGCATGAAAAATGTAGCTGTGCAGCCCTCAGAACTGGCAGGGTGCGGCTGAGGGTGCAGCTGGAAATTCCTCTTAACTGGTAGCCACAAACAACGGGACCTCAATGAATTGCACCCCTTAAAAGGCAGAGTGGCTCATCCCCTTCAGCAGGAGGAACCAGGACTTTAAACCTCTGCTCTCCACCCACGCAGGATCCTGGGCTTGGAACGAACATCTCTAGGTGCCTCAGTTTACCCATATAAAATACACCTATAAATAAATATATAAAATGGGGTGAGCATAAAAACGTGACAGGAAGACTAAAGCTGAGAGCTTAATGCAAATCATTCTGTAGGATGCCACATGCATTCCCAACATGGGAGGCTGAGCTCTGGACATCTTTTTCCAGACAACCTTATACCTTTAATTTTCTGCATCTCCCAGCCAGATCAATCTTCCCACTCCATAATAACAGAAAACTCTCTTTCTTGACCCTAGGCAGGATCAGGACCCAAACTCCTGTATTTTGGTTGCCAATCCCCTTTTCCAAAGGGACAAGCCACCATCCAGCACACAGCAGTGTGGCACTAGGGCCTGCCTCACACACGTGCCCCCAAGAGAGTTAATTCAGCTTTTTAATTGGGCTGGACCAAGGTGAGTGAGGCCCAGACCAAAGAGACCCACAGGGTGCAGGAGGCAGCTTTGGAATGCACATTTTCCAGTCCAAAAATGGATCCCAGCCCACATCTCCAGCACAGCATCTCAGCCCTTCCCTTTATTCATTCCTGGTCTCCAAGGAGCCATTGCTGCCCACTTACATTCCCAGCACCCCCCAAGGGCAGCAGCACAGCCCCCCCTTCCCAGGGATGGGATCAAACATCAGAAGAAGAAGAGAAAGCAAAAAGTCAGAGGAGCATCGGGACCAAACCCAGAGTCATGCTCTGGTGCCACCCCCAAATTTCATACCTTTGCTTCACCCTCCCCTACCCCAAAAGCACCAGGGGGGCTGGGAGTGCAGAGCTTTAGCCCACCTCGGCTCGATTTAGCTTCTTTGGCCTCATAAACACACCAGGCAGAGACAAGGGACCTGCTGATGCCCCTTGGCCTGAGCGGTGCCAGGGGAGCCGGCCCTGGCTCGGCGCAGCAGGCAGCAGCGCCAGCCTGCCAGCAGCATCGCAGCACGGCGGTGCTGCAGCATCGCAGCGCCCTCCGAGCCTGTCCCAACCCGTGTCCCTCTCCTTCCCCATCCATCAGCTCCTCTTCTCCCAGCCGCATTAACCATTACACAAACAGAAAGCCAAAAAAATCAAGGAAAAAAACATTGAAAAACAGACTTCCTTACGCTCCCTCGGCAAAGCTGCTGCTTCTCCTCTGCCAAAGCCCCCGCTGCACACCGGGGGCCCGGGCTGCTGGCACGTACAGTGACCCCGGCCCCAAGAGGCAACAAGGGACGGCCACCTGCAGCTACAGAGCCCAGCGAGCCCCGCAGAGCCCCCCGACTCCGTTTCCCCATCCATCCCCCTCCGCGGACACGCGCGGGCGCCCCGAGCCCCGTCTGACGAGACGGGGACCGAGCCCGGCAGCAGCGCACGGGGCCGGGGCAGCTCGGAGGGACAGAAGCTGCGGGTTCCCGGCGCACTCACCTGGCTGTCGATCATCATCGTGCCCCGCTCATAGCCCCGGGGCCGCGCCGAGAGCCGCTGGCCCCGCTGCGGGTGCCGGGGCCGCGCTCAGGGCCCCGCCGCGCTGCCCGGCGGCCGGGGGCGATGCTCCGAGCCGCCCATGGG